>NC_085138.1:448027374-448186851 GCF_035046485.1 Aedes albopictus | reverse complement strand
ACTGTCCACACATAAATTTCCTATGGAAAATACCAGAATGAATTCAACCTGAAAATGAATTTTGTTTACAGTTAAAGAAAAATAAAAAAAAGGTGGTGTTTGTGGAGCTCATTTGAACAACGAGAAATGCAAAGGTAAAGGATTAATCTAGGGACGACAGCAGTGTTAGGCCACCAGACAAGGGAAGCGTAAGTAGTCCTGGGACGGACAATGGTTTTATATATCCACATGATCATACTTGGTTTTAGACCCCATCTTTTACCCCGGGTTTTTGAACAAACCCAAAGTGTATTGAGACCTTTCTGCACAACTGATTGGAGTCTATGGTATAACTCTCACTTCATTTTGGACGTGTACGAATATCGTACGAAAACAACGCAGTCAGTCGGACATTGTCCAATAGATGGGCTAGATCACGCCCGCAACCGGTCGACGTAAGGGTAATTTTTAATCTTTTCTTGACCATTGTAAGAACGATAAGTATTATGTCTTGTCTCGTGCCGCGTGTTATGTGTCTCGTGTAGTTCTTACGTTAGTGCAACTGTAAGAAGTAAATTGCAAAATTCATGAATCTCAGAGATTTTTAGATGAAGTTCTGATAATATTTTTAGTGAATTTACTGTTTGCATCGGTGAACATCTTGGAAATGTTGTTCCCTGATTGTAGGGGTTTTTGTGCAATTCTTGACAACTTGTTTCATCAGCAACTTGTGAAGAATTTTAGGTAGTCTGCTTTGTGTTGTGTATACCACCCTTAAAACGATAACTGCAAATGCAGAATCAGATGATATTGATATTGTATCTATTATGAATAGAGATAATGCCCTTTTGTGAATTGTCAATAAATAATGCTGTGAGCAAAGGCTCATGGGCTTATTGCGCTAACAGCTGAACAGCAACAACATATTGACTTTTTACTCTTTCAAGAAAACATAGTTTAAATATCTAAAAATTGTTAGAATATTGTTACTCTGATATAAAACTTTGTTTACCATTTTCTTAGAGAAATATCAAAAGAAATGTTCAACAACTTATTATTTTTGACGTAATATGTAGCAAATTCATAAAATACTTCGCTTCTGCTGAAATATTTGGTGTGGTTCTTGTGGATTTCTTAGAATTAAAATTCATTGGAAGATTCCTCGGCAGGTTCACAGCTAAAGATGCTCTAAGTTCTTTTGACCCTTAAAGATCAGGCCTGCGATCAGGCATATCTCTGCCAATGAACAAAATTTCAATAAATTCAAATACATTTTAACTAAACCTGTTCAACTGATCAAACAAATATCCTTAGGTGAAGATACGTTCATCGATGTGCCGAAAACTTTTCCCAAAAATGGGAAAAAATCCGACAACATCAGGGATATCTACGAAATGTTCAAACGATCCAACAACGGTTCTTCCACCAAACAACTGGTCGAAAAGTTCAACAAGGAAAAGCTGAAAAGCAATAAATCAAACTCGAAGAAGAATTCCGCCCAAGGAGACCCCGAACGAGTAGTGGGAGACGCCAGAAGTGAAGAGAGGATGTCCAACTCGCAGGACATTTTTGCCCATTCACTGATTCATACGAACAAGATTTTCAACCAGATTTATGGATTTAAGAATAGGAAGGTCTTGGCGCACGTTGGATTTCTGCTGAACGTGAACATCGTAGAGGCAATGCTGGTCCGTTTTAGGAAGGATTTTTCCGTTACCAAGAGCCATAGGTTCCGGGAGAGGAACGATCTGCAGTACGCGTTTACGTACTACCATTTTCTGATGAGCGAAAGTCGGAACAAGAGCGTTTCGGAGATATTCGATGATTTCGACACGGATGGATCCGGGTGAGTAAGAAGAACTGGATAAGGTTTTGAAATAATTATTGATGGGGATTTTGTTTTTAGAACATGGTCTGATCGGGAAATTCGAACGTTGCTGACGAAGATTTACAACCTTCCACTGGATTGGTCTGCTGTGAGGTATTTTGAAGAAGTTGTAACAAATTGTTCCCTACAGCAGAATAATTTCGTGCCATTGGAACATCAGGAAGAACAGCGGATAGTTTATCCAACTCTGGTTTACGAACGATACGAAGATTCCACCATTGTAAGTACGATGTTCAATTAAATGAGTACTTAAATCACGTGTTTTCATTACGTTATCTGTTTTTCAGCCAACGGTCACGAAAAGTCTCGTGCTTGCATGCCACGAGCTGACAGACATGATGAAGATGAATTTCGCCCAGACTCCACTGTACAAATACCACGTCAATCAGAAGACGGGAATCTACAGCAACTTCAAGATGTTGACTTCAAACATCACGCAGGTCGTCGATGCTTTGGATGAGCTACGGAAGAATCCCAAGAAGTTCAACTGTATCAATGATAACCTCTCCGAGGACAATCCCGAGGAGAATCAACTGATTTCGGCTCTGTTGGAAGATTTCTACCTCTCGCTCTTTCCGGTGCGAAGCCAGTTCGAGCTGGAGAACAACTATCGCAATAGATTTCAATACTACGACGACTATCGGGCTTGGTTTGCCCGGAAGACACTGTTCCGGAACGGAGTGTACGCTTTTTGCCTGGTGGCGTTTTTGGTGTGCGTCAAAATGCTCTGCTTCCGGCACAAAGGCAAATTCGCCCGAACGCTGGTGTTCCTTAGTAGTCGAACGGACTACAATACCATATGACGATTGCGCAATTAGTTGTACTAATAGGTTAGGAGTAATTTCATGTCGATTCGACAAATTGTATAGCTAATGATATTTTAAACATCACTTCAACGCTGTTATACCCTTTTTCGACTTCATGCAGCTACTTACAGAGTTTACCGACGAAACTAATTGGGCTGATACGTGCATCTTTCACGGGCGTAGCCAGCTTTTTTCTTTTTTCTTACTCTCCTAAACGAACACAAGAAAGAGCGAGGTGAAAGAGAGGGCGAAAGGTCTTTCTCTCAATCCTGTTTATTATTTAAAATCGTTTCCTCGGAGAAGAGGGCGAAAACCTCATTCGATAATGAACTTAAAATTACTCGCGCATTAAACATTCATTGTTCAACATTCAACAATAGAAATTAGGAATTTGTCGATTCGGCATGGAATGACTCTCATAGTTTTTTTTTCCAATTTATTTATTTGAACACGAAAAGATAAAACCTGACAGTAAAATAAACTCTTCAATGAACAAACAATTCCTCGCAAAATCAATGTGAACAAACATATCAAGCCTCAAAACAGCTAACACCAAGAAAAAAAGCACAAACCTCTTCTAGGCTCCATTCGATGCGGTAGACAGGCCACCGGTCGAGCTGCCAAGTCTGACCTGGTATTGCACGCGTTGCCGGGCGTTCAGTTTCTTGTAGGCGAAGAAACCTCCCACTGCGCAGGCCACGACCGTTGCAACGATTGAAATAACGACAATCATTGTGGTGCTTATAACTGAAACGAAACCGGTAGTCATGTTAGATCATATCGGCATGAGCTGACAGCAGCCTCGTTTGAGCAAATCTCGCTGAAGTCAGGTCGCCATTTGCATATTGTGTTGGAACTTACAATCAAACTTCATTTTGTTAGAATAGACTAAAAAAATCAATTTTGTTAGTTTGTTAAAATCTATGTTTTCAAAACAGGTTAGAAACTATCATAGATTCGGCCGCCATATTGGATCTTGGCCATAAACACGTGGTTTTTAAAGCTTCGCCTATTGTATTGACATGATTAAGGAAAAGATAATCCAACACGACAGTATCGAAATGGCGGCCAAGCACTAGCGAGAACTACTCACCTCACCTTCTTCGATCAAATCCATCTCAATGGCGTAGTCCTTGCCCTGCACTTTTATTGCACATTTCCACCGACCGAAATCCGCTCTTTCCACCTCAGCGATTTCCACGCCGCATTCTCCTTCCCGTAGCCCCGCGCCATGGTACCGGAACCTCGACTCTTCACTCGGAACGAAGTTCTCCGACAGGGCGTGTACCTCCCCATTCGGGCTTATAAACCGGCATATCTCAATCGTCAGATCCAAAATTGTCCTACACAGCATTCTTTTGTTCCCGTCCCCTTTGCTGGCTTTGATCTCCGGCGTCACGGCCTTGCCTGGCTGTTTGTAGACGTTCACGTTGAAATAGTTCAGCCGATCCTCGCCGCCACTCTCGTCGTTGAAACCACAGGCCCAGATTCCGCTGGTAATGTTGGACACCCTGAAGTTGCACATACCCAAGGTCTTAAGCCGATCGAACCGCTCGGGCACGTAGTTTCCGCCCAGGGGTCCCGTCAGGTAACAGTATTCGATCGCGTACGGGGCTTCGCAACTCAGTTCGGTCGTAGTCGTAGCCGACGAGAGTGGATCGTGAAATACGTCCACCAACTTCGAGGGTGGTGGTACCAACAATGCGTCATCATCTTCATCTTCCTGTTGATTTTGTTTGTCTTTCAAGTTGAACACACATCCGGTGAGGTCGGTCAGGGTAAGTGGCAAATAGATCCGCCACACGCCGTAGTCTTCCCTGAGCAATGGCTTGCGGATTTCCAGAGCACAAATTCCCTGCGATACCCTGAAATTGTCATATACTGTAAGTTTGCCTAATTATCGTATATGTATTTTAACTTCTGTGGGTGTAATTTTTAAAATGTTTTTAAATAATATTATGCGTTGCGCGAAAATTTGTACGCGCAAGCGCCCATACATCTCCGCCTGTAAGAAAAATCATTTCGGTGTTTTCGGCGCAGTATTCCTTGGCCAATTCGCGCACTTATTGTAGAATACACCATAACGATTAAACATACCAGCGGAGGTCTATTAGCGATTTTGCACCTTTTTCGCTCTATATTTTCTTGCAACGGGTAATAATTATGGCGGACACTATAAGCTGCGCGAGCATTTTTACTCGGGTACCACCGACGCCCGACGTGAGCCGACGTCGACCGAGCCGTCGCGTCCATGCGAGCGGGTGCCGTGGGCGTGGCAACGAGCGAACCACACGATCCGCAATCGCAGCAAGCGGGTTCATCAAATTTGAATTTTGCGAAGTGAAAATTTTCTAGTGCGGACAGATTGAAGAAGCATTTTTTGTGATTAGGCTTTTGATAAATTTAATTAATAGTTTAAATTCAAATGCGTGGTTTGTGAATGATTTAAAAACGAACTCTGAAGAGCTCTGAAGTAAAGTGGCTTTTGGTGACGGAAGAATAAGTTTGGTGCTGTTGTTGATTCGTGGTTTTGTCGACTGTCGAGCTAGGCGGTTAGGAACCCGAGAGCAGGTGAATCTGGTGCCTCCCCCAACACGTTCCATGGAACCAATAAAACCTTCCCGCAGCAGCAGGTAAGCCCCCTGACCATTCGAGTTCGAGCAAACCTTCGGAACATTCGCAACGTCGTCGCGTGATTGCACATCCATCTCGGATTATCCCGTGTTTTCCCGGCGATTGTTCCTTCGTACGGCGTCATTCCACTTCGTAACCCGCCTCTGGTCTTACAGATTATGGACCCCGGTGGAAGTTTCGAGGAAAATTGCTTTTTTCGGTCAATTTTTCCGGTGCAAAGTTGTCGTGCGTGGACTCGATTTCGGCGGGACCGGGAGCTACCGCGGTGAATTAGTGTGCGTCTGCTTTGCAGGGCCGAAACACGGTGGTTGCTCGCGTCGCGAGTGATTCATGTGATTCCTCAAGCTGCACAACTAAAACTGGCAGAGATATGGAAGTTCAGAATGTAGATAATCCCATTTTGCGGAAAATTTGAGTAGGTATATGGTGGAAGATCCAAAGCTGCAGCTCGTTACGTCAAAGTGGTCGGCCGATGACAAAAAGGCGGCTCTGCAGTGAAGATAATCTATACAGCCTCGTGAAGGGTACGACCAACGTGAAAGACTTGTAAAGCGCTTGGAGAATACCATGAGAAGATAATGGCCTCAAGTGAGTATTCTACGGAAGTTGTGTAATTTGAATCTTGTGGAAGGCTGGGAAATGCATTTTTATGCAAACTGTAAGGTAGTGGATCCTCGCATGACCGCGTGATGAAAAGTGATGTGAAAATAGTGAAAAGTGTCGTGGAAAAGATGTGATTCTTCTATAAGAAGAAAGGCCTCCTGAGCCGCAACTGTCGGTTGCTGCAAGCGAAGAAAGGGCCAAAAAGAAAATGAGAAGAGTCCACACAAGGCTAAGTGTACTGGACCATCAGTGCAATTTTGTTCATGGCAGGCGAAAAACACAGTTGCGTTTGGGTTATGGATGGTGAGTGGTTCGACGTCTCACATGAGTTGAGCATTGATTGATAAAAACTAGAGTGACTTTAACTTAGAGTGGCGTCAATGTCAAAATTGGAACAGCGGTCATCTGTCAAATCCATACAAATTCTTGTTCCAAACGAGCAGGAGACCTGTCAAAATGGGAACATGACGCCACTCTCCCTTCCAGTCACTCTAATAAAAACCGCTTACTTCGAATATGTCGATGGGCTCACAGCGAGAAATGTGAGTGATGCACAGCTCAATGAGATGTGCAAACATCACCTAAGTTTCGGGCACCGGTATAGTGTAGAAGATATGTGTAAAGAGAATTTTGCTGATGGTGTTATTGTAGAGGACTGTCCTCCTACGGCCATTCCGAAAACGACCAGAAGAAATTCAACACATATCTTAAGTCTGATGCACCCCATCCTGATGCGCACCACAACACCAGGAGGAAAACGATTCCTCATGTCGGTAATCGATGATTATTGGCAGCACACCGTAGTGTCCTTCCTGAGATAGAAATCCTGAGCTGCCGATCAACTGAATGGAATACGTCAGGTATGTAGGAAACTTGTTTAGTGTAAAATCATGCTCAAAAGAAATCTACTTCGTCACATGCGCTAATTTCCTTCGTATCAAACAGTGAATAGCCGATATTTACAGATATTCTAATTTACCTTTGCCAATGGCTCATGTTTTTTCATAACGTAAAAGGTGCGATGGGAATTGAATTCATGTTGTGCCCGAAAAAGACGTAAAGTAGATGGAAATAGAATTCGAGGGACAATTAATTGTCTTAATATTTTAAGGAAATGGTAGTTGTTTTACGATATGTTTTTATATTAAATGAAAGCTTATTCATAAATTTGTAATTAAAATCAAACTAGCCATTAGGCATTCAGCGAGATGCAAGAACAAACTCGATCTTTATTTGTTGGTGCTTAATATGACGGGAGTTAGATAAAAAAAAAACCTATTTCAACTACCCAACTAACATTTTCATAAAAAAAAACCTATTTCAACTACCCAACTAACAAGCTTCAGTCATTTGCTTTCTGTTGTGTAATCATCGAGTAAAAGCCGTCAACGCTGAATAAAAGGAAAGCTAGTCAAATATAAATCATAAGCTAATACACGACTGCAAAACAAGCACCACACAGCTACCAAACTCGATTTTCAGCAATACATTGCTTGTCACTGGGGCTGCTTTTACTCCACTCTATTCCAACTCCGGGAGATTTCCCGGAAGATGTGAAAACTTGAACACATCGAATAGGAGTCCCAGCTAACAAAACAGCTGCTACTATACAGTACAATTCGTTATACTGACAAATCCCCAAGCCAGCAGCGCTTTAAAGGCCGTTATACGATTTCATTAGGGCTAGAAGCTGTATTGAAGAAACTGTTGGTTTACCAACACGGCTTGTTGGGTATAAACATTATTGTCAAAACAAACTTTAAGCGGGATATATTTATAGCTACACTACACAAATTCTTTAGAGCTATCCATGGCTGTGCTGTGAAATTATTTGGGTTGCTTTTATTGCACTTTAATTCAATGCCGCAAGATTTTCCGGAAGATGTGCAAATCGAGTAAGAGTCCCACCCTGGCCAAGATCACAGGGTTCGACGGTATTAAAGTGAAGGATGTTAATATAAATTCTTGTAATGAAAATATCACCTTTAACACTTTAATGCGCCCCCACCGGTTCATTGCGAACCGGCTGCTACAGATGGAGTATGGCTGATTTATCAGAAATGCTCGATAAACAGGAGGAACCTGCTAGGGCCCAGTAGTTTCTATACCCAGGAAACAGTTCCGGTCGATTGAGTCTGGGAAGGTTTCGAGAGTCGTTGTGAATCATAATGAAAATATTTGTGTTTTGTGACGAGTCTCGGAATCTTTTTCGAGTCGGCAGACTTTAAACTGTTACCTGGGCTTCCCACTATTCGGTTAATTTTAACAAATACAAATTCAATTCAAATATGAAATAACTAGTAGTATCCATTTGCTAATATGTACATAGTTCTCAACATTTGATGTGCTTTCGTGATTTAATTTTCTCTATCATTATTTTTATATCTTTTAGTTTTGTGAGTAAACCCTAATATGTTTCGAATGCCTAATGCTTAATAATATTTTCTTGCAATATCAATTTAAAATAACTAAGAAACTAATAGTGGGAAGTGCAGCATTTAATAGTGCATGCTTATAGATTCGAAGCTAACGTGTGATCAAGACGAAATCGACAAAAACTGACTACTTCGACTTTGACTAACGCATACTATTTACGACAAATTAGATACCGTCTACCCCCGTTGGTTTGAACGACACCTCATGCAAACCAGCGGGGTTCATTTTTTAATTTGAACTTCTAGTAACTCTGTGGGCATCGAAAAACACACTGATGGTAACCCTTTTTGCTGTTTTGTTTTGATTCTGCGTTTCGTTTCACCCCGTTCCATGAGCAGAATGACGTTTGAACAATTTTTAGTTTGAACGATGAGCAGATTAGAGGGGGTCAAATTAAAAAGTGTTCATATTAGATGAGGTCAAACCAACGGGGGTAGACGGTATGTTTACATTTTTCAACTGAGCATCTTAAAGGTTTTTTTTTATTTGGACTTATTTGGACAGATGCTGATAGTGCTAGGGATGTAGACGAAAAACAACTTTCAAAGATAATAAAAACAGTACTAAAATGAGGATCAACAAAAATGGACATAACGAATACATCGACCTTCTAACAGATCATAGAATAGAGTTAATAAACTATAGAGGACGAATGTCGCTGCTGTTCCCTTTGTTCTCGCTCGCAAACATGTCGGGTATCTATCTGTCAAACTGCATACTTTTTTGCTTTGACACTTATAGCCCGGCCTATCTCCGCCAGCAAGAGATGTTTCGGCAGTGACGCCAGCGACATTCTTCCTCTATAGTTTATTAACTCTATTGATCATAGGCACACCAAAGATTACTGAATTATAGGGTACAACATAAATTTGAACAATAACATTCTTTAAGCCTTGACATGACAAAAAAAAAAAACAAATACGAAATCGACCATATGACAAAACCGAAACTTTCACACCTTCTACCGTAACCTTCTGAGTCAGTACGCAACAGTGTCTTACTGGACGACATGTTCCTTGCACGGCTGGTGAACTGCTTCTGAAGGATTACGTTCTCTGTCCTATCCAAAGGCCTAGTGAACTGTCGTTGTCCGCGCTAACACGAGACGATTGTGCGCACATTGATGGGAGAGGTTTCTACGTCCGTCGGCGTGCCGCTAGGAACCTTTAAAAAAAAAAAAAAAGATGTGCAAATCGAGTAAGAGTCCCAGCCACTACAACAGCTGCTTTTATACAGTACGTTTTGTAATGTTGCCAAAACACAAAACAGCAACGCTTCGTAGCCGTTTAAAGAACACTCTTTCAGCTAGAAGCTGCGAAGAAGAATCTGTTGGCGCAACCACACAGCTTGTTCAATGTAAACATTATAGCGTTCAACTTTTCACAAGCTTTTGCAGCAAGATGAAGTTGGGTAAGGTTTCTTGTGGCATAATTATGAAGCCTTGTCTGGAGTAAAACAAAACGGGCTATTTTCTATGTTATTTATATATAGCAGTGTGGCAGCGAGGACATCATCGGGACCAGTGGATACGGAGATCTGGAGTTCGATTCCAAGTAGCGGCAAATACTTTAATTATTCAATTTTAAAAGTGATAATTCCAGTTCCACATGTATTGCGTCACGGTATCCATAACCTAATTATATTTAATCGTTTAATTTGGGGATGCCGTAAAACTATTATTTAACAACTGCGAAAAGGCTGAAAAAGCGCCTTCTCAAGATGTTATCCAGTTAGTGGTTACGAGCTGAGAAAAGAGCTATGACTAGGTGGCATAAAAGCTGATCGCACAGCATGTACAAGTGGATTAAGTTCGCCAGATTCATTGGTATAGGGCTTGCATAGAAGCTTCCGTCCATATGTACAACACAGTAACTCAGCATCAAGCCGTATTGAGGACGCTTTGTTGACGTTTACATTCACAATAAATGTTAGTTGGGTTATTATTTTAAGGCAATGGCCCCTAATAAACCAACACAATACACGCACCGTAATGTAGACGGTTTAACAATACCGCAAACTGTTCGAACTGTATCCCGAATAGGCGGTTAAGCAAATCTTATGGTTATCGTTTATGCGGGGTAGTTGTTTTACGATATGTGTTTATATTAAATGAAAGCTTATTCATAATCAAACTCGCCATGAGGCATTGAGCGAGATGCAAGAACAAACTCGATCTTTAGTGGTTGGTGCTTAGTATGTTAGTATGTAATTAGTTATTCAACTCTCAGAGCATGTAAAAAATTTCATGATGTAGTTCTGCAAGAAAATGTGCAAAAAGCTAATAGATATGCGCGGTTGCATTTGATCGTTTAGATGTCTCCTGCGCGGTCAGTCCTTTTCGCACTTATAGTAGAAGACACGAACATGATAATGATGTACTAGCGACCATCTATGATCGATTTTGTACTTTTTTGTGCAATAATCAACGGTGAAACGCGCAATATAACATATCTATTCAAACTCAATCGTTTTAATGACATTCTAACTAGATTCTAGAGACGATCAAAACAGTGGTTAAAGCACATCTGGTTTACCGTCTGTGTCGGCTTACTCATATTATCATCTCATTATCATCACTATAATGTAATCTTTCAGTCGGATATGGCGCCAAAATGTCGTAACCAAGGTTACACCTTCTTTTATTGGCCTTAGTTTTAACATTGTAAACAAACAATCCATTTGTTACGTCTCAAATTATAACATAGAGCTAAAGGTTATGATCATAGCTGAACAGTTTGCAGAATGCAACCACGCATGCATCTCTTGCACCACAGCTGTTTCCACTCTCTTCCTCTTTCTGCGCATTTATGGTCTACAAACGGTAAACAGAGTAAGGAAAAGAAAAGTTTTATCGTCCTAATCATGTTATGCCTGAATGTGGGTGGTCTATGAAAAAACTGCATTTCGTTCAAATATTTACAATGCTCAATAACAAGATGACGCAGACGTATGAATCTTAACCATGGAGTAGAGTTTCAGGACGGCCATTGTGGCGACCATGTTTGGGTTCCTTGATCCTTCTCAAGTAATTGTACTGAAAATTTTCCAATAACAACTTTAACACTTGTTATATTTCTTACAAAGAGCCGCACTTCGATCTGGATCGTGGTTTTTACTATTTCCGCAATATATCTACGTCAATATATTCCGAACATGTGCACGTGATGGTATTTATAAACATAATTGTGAATTGTTTACTACATGATCGCTTTTATTTGACGATACTTGCAAGTTCAATGCAGATCACCTCGAAAACGAAAATTTCCGACATTGTTTATAAATACTTCTCTTCCTAATGCCTTGGGTAAAGCAGTCTGAAGAGCAGTGCTCCAGTATGCGCATTTTAATGGACTTCAATTAGCTATATTACTGC
Organism: Aedes albopictus; assembly: GCF_035046485.1. Lineage (NCBI taxonomy): Eukaryota > Metazoa > Arthropoda > Insecta > Diptera > Culicidae > Aedes > Aedes albopictus. The sequence goes on along the minus strand of NC_085138.1, from coordinate 448,175,132 downwards.
AAATTAAAAAAGCCGTATATCTGATACCAACTGGGACAGAGCCTGCTTCTCAGCTTAGTATTCTATGAGTACTTCCACAGTTGTTAACAAAGAGCTTCCTCTGCCAATGACCGTTTTTGCATGTGTATATCATGTATCCATTACGAAAAGTTACCATAGGAATTTTGAATTAAAGAAATGACAATTTAAAAGGCAAGGCTGGTTCTTTAGCTAACAAGTCCACAGCCTGTGGTTTAAATCGGAGGCATGTATTCCATAAAGTCATGTTGAAAGCTGCAAAAATAGCATCGACCATACTCACCTGGTATTGTATGCCGAGTAGCGTTCTGCCAAATGTCCATCCAGTAGCATCATCTGCCTTTGACTAGCCACAGATAACGCTCGACAGGGACTGACCGACGAACGATAGTGGCAATTCAGCACCACATGTGCATCATTCTCCTCGATCGACCAAGTCACATCCCGCATACTCTCTGCAACAACGATAGGAACCGAGAAAAATGTTTTTATCTTATCCTCTGGAGGATTGCATGCTTGAAAACTGGGAACTTACTCTCCACTATCACGTTGATTACAGTCTCCGTTTCGTCCATATCGCCCCAGTACAGTATGCGACACCGGAATCGAGCTGTACTCCAAGTGATTTGAAACGTCTGCGAGCACCCGTCATAGCTATTATCCGATGCATCCAGTATACGACAGTAGCGTCGCGAGGTGTCTTCAGGGCAAGTCACGGTATACGAACTACTCGTATCACTGATGGTAACGTTCATTATGCCAATCTTCTTGGGAGCTAAAAAAGCATGTTACAAAAAACGGGTTTTCAAAAGTGTATAGCTATTTCTCTACTAACTGCATTCAATACAATATTTTGATCGAGTTTGTAGTTTTTCAAACGCATGACTCATACTCAATAGTCACTAACAATACCATCAGCGACTGTTTTTATTTGTTGTTAACGTGAATTTAAAAATAAGTCAATTCTTTACTAATAGCAAATTTGAAAAAAAGTACAGAATTTTTTTCTCTAGATTGAAATAAAGAAAAAAGACAAAAAAAGGGGCACCAGAAAATGTTCGCGAACATTGTTTGATACACTGCTTGTACAGTTATAATCCAATCTGAAGCTTATCCTCAGATGCAATTACACCAATACTTACTGAAAACCTCGACAAGAAGAGTTTTTTCAACGCTCTTCGATTCAGAATCCAATGCAGATAACATCCATGAATCGAGTGATTTGCGCACGTTTTGCACCCGAATACCACAAACAGTGGCATTGAAGCGTTGCACGCTGGTCATTCCATCAACTACGTGAATTTGATCACTGTCCAGACTGTAACTCGATCCACTCACATTCACCGAGCAGTGAATCCACCTGCCGTAATCCCCGGCATTGGCGGGAATCAAGTAGGCCAGGAATCCAGCACCTTCCACGATCGTCAAACTATCGGTGGGAAAAAGTGAAACCTCGTCACTCATGTGCACCGGTGCCGCTAGACACAGCACGGAAGCGATCAACAAAACGCCCACGCTTGGCATCGTTCCAGCGCGCCAATTTCTGTTGTCCAAGTACGCGCCAATTTACTCTACGAATATGTCCGAAGGGAGCAAAATCTAGCAACTGAATGATCGGCTCCAAACGAATTCGACTCCTTAATAATATTGCTTGCATTCGACAAACACGCATGAAAGCAATTATCACAACTGCTACATACCTCCTGCTTTTGTGTGTTGCGAGTGTGACACCAGCGAAGCTGTGCGAGTTGTATCGCTTCTAAAATTAATTTCAAACAACCCTTTCGGCCGTAGAACGATATCCCGACCCGAGGCAGGAACCCACAAACGCAGGAGAAGAGCACAAAAGAGATCTTCGGTATCGTATAAAAGAGATGAAGTTACGAAGAATATCTTCATATACGGCTACTCTGTGATGGCTAATACCTTCTACAAGGCCTGATTAAGGGTGGGAGGATAGCCATCAATCAATCTTATCACAGCTACAGTCGGCGTGGCGGTAATATGGATTATAATCAGTGCAATGTGTATTACCAGATTATAACAGAGCCATAGGGTGATTGAAACAGTAGCTTGGCGACTGTTAGAAGTAGAAGTGATAAGGCAGCCAAATAATTTACTGAATCAATAAGAAAGATACAAGCTTTGCAATACTTGCAATATCCAGTGAGATCAAAGCTACTTTGGTGTAGTTTAGTCACAGACAAACGGACGTTACAATGAACAATGGGTTCAGCGAACAAAAAGCTTTCGTTACCACAGTTGTACCGCAGTTGTAATGAACATTCGAAATGAATCGAATGAAAGTCAAGGGCGTAGCCAGAGGGTGGGGGGGGGGGTTCGTGTGTCCCCCCTGGCCGACAGATTTTTTTTAATTCAAGCCGACTCAAAGATTGTCAATAATTCAAGTGTTCCAGAAAAAATATAAAAAAAAACTATTCTCTAGACTATTCTAATAATTGAGGTTTTTATCCACAATTATCCAACCTTGAGAATAATTTAAAAATTTTGTGATGTTTATTCATGGAACACAAAAACAGCATGGCAAGATTCTGGTAGGGAAAAACAAGGTCTTTGTAGAATTATATGCTGCTATAGAATGCATTTATATGCTACTGCTACACGAATTTTCACTTGTATTCAATTCAAACAAACGTCATGCTAAGATAATCATACCTGGGATTTCTTTACAAATTCTTTCAAGGACATCTCCAGAAATTCCTTTAGGCAGTTATTCAGGAACTTTTCCAAGGATTCTTTCAGAAATTCCTCAAGGAACATATCCAGGAGTTTCTCTTTCGTAAATTCTTCCATGGACATCTTGCAGGTTTCAGATAGTTTTTTTAGGGTTTGTTTCAAGAAATGCTTTAAGAATTCCCCCCACGATTCCTTCAGTTTTTTACAAATACTTCTGCAAGGATACATCGATGAATTCTTTCTGGAATTTTCCATAGCTTCCTTCAGTGATTCTAGCATGGATTGCTCCGGGAATTTCTCCTGGGATATCTTTAGAAGTTCCCTTAGTGATTGTTCCAGTGCTTCTTTCGATAATTCCTCCAGGAATTTCCAGGAGTTCCTTAAATCATTGTACAAAACATTCTCCATCCAAAAATTCCAACAATAATTCGTTCAAAAAATATTGCAGACATGGATGCCTTCATTTTTTTTCCTACAGAAATTCTTCCAGGAATTTGTTAAGAAAGCTTGTCACCTCCCCTAAGAAAGGTTGCATGAGACAGGGACAAATACGGTAGAAAAGAAATTGGAGAGTATTGATTCCAAAACTCAAGAACCAATCAAGGAAATCTACCAGGTTCAGGTACTTGGGAACCATAGAAGTATGAATTCGAGTCATTCCATGGCAAAATAAAAGCATACATTTTACATATGAAAATTAGTAGTGGTTTATTACTTACGGTTATGGTTTCTACTTAAACCTAATGTGGGGGTGTATGTGTCAGTCTGTAGAGTATCCCTCGGCGGCTGCAGAACTGGGGGTCTGTCCGGACAGAAGTTGGTTATGCCGGCAATCCTGCCGACCACTCCGTATCAGAACCCACGGTTGCTGGTCCGACATGGAGATGCACCACACTGGATTGATGGCCAGCATCGCCATCGATATGGGTTGAAAGAAAGGCCTGAATAGAGGAGGCATATGAGGGGCACATAAATCACCATGCAAAGACATATTTTTGGATAGGCTCTAGCTCACTCAACTTAGTTTCAGGCTTACCGATCTCAAAACTATCACCACTCTACTCCATCACTGCATGCACTTGGGGTTTTGTGGTAATTGGCTGTAGAATACAAAGTAGTGATAAAAACTATCCCTTTTCTCACTGTACACTGTTGCTACCTCAAGGTGAGCACAAAAAGGCCCAATCCCCTTCATTTAATCACTTCACCACAATCCAGTACACTATCGCGTTATCCGATACCAGTCAGGTAAAAACTATTATTGGCGCGCGCACTATGCTTTAACCTGCTTAACGATTAACTGGCTACTGATGGACACCGCAAATATCAGGACAGTATATCGGCGTAGGTAGTTTTCTGATTGCTACATGCTGATGGGTGGCGATAACAGTGATGAGAGTTAAAGAGATGAAGAGATTAGCCGTTGCGAGAGAACCTCTGTTAACTAGGGTTCCTGCTATCCATTTATGGCAGTGATGTGTCTATGGGTTTACAGTATAGAGATCGGAATATGTGCTCTCCCTCGCCTCTATTCGTGCAAATAATGACCTTTGTGCCTTCTTGATTCTCCAAAAGCACAGATGTGTTATCGACATGACAGGGTATGGCTAATCCGAGATTGTGTTCTGTTGTTCTGTTGTGAGTGTGATGTATTTTGAACATGGTAAGATAATCTATCCCTCTATTTTGTATGGCAGACTGTGAGCTAATTTGATGCTCTCGCGATACAAGCTATCATGGTCTTGGGTAAGGTTACAAGCTTTCCTGGGTTTTCCTAAGGAATTCATCATGGGATTGCTTCCGGGACTCCTCCAGATTTTCCTTCAAGCATTCCTCCAAGGATTCGACCGGGAATATCTTCTGTGTTTATTTCAGAAACAACTCCAGGAATTATTGAAAAAAAATCCTCCAAGGGTTCCCCCAGGAACACTTTTTAGAATTTCTTCAGAAGTTCTCCAAAAAATAATCCAATACTTCCTCCAGGAACTATTTAGGAATTCCCCAGGATTTATCCTGGGGTTTCTTCAGGAACTGTTATAGGGATTCCCCAAGGCGTTCTTCCACGAACTCTTATTAGTATTCCTTCAGGATTTCTCCAAGGATTCCATCCGCAATTTCTTCAGAATTTTTTACTGGGAATTCTCCATGAATTTCTTCAGAGATTCTTTTAAGAATTATTCCAGGGATCCTCTGGGAATTGAAATGCGTATAGATATTTCTCCAGAAATTCCTCCAGGAATTCTTATAGAGATTCCTTCGTTAATCTCTACGGGTATTCTTCTAGGATATCCCCCAGGGATTCCTCCAAGAATTTCTGCAGGACTTAACCCGGGACTTCCTTCTGTGATTCTTTCTGAAACAACATATTTTAAACATCCTCCAAAGATTCTCCCACGAACTCTTTTTAGGGTTCCTCCAGCAATTCCTCATTGTAGTTTTTAAGGAACTTTTCTAGGAATTGATTCAGTACTTCCTCCAGGATCTGCTTAGGGATTCCCTTAATAATTCCTCTTGAAATTTCTCCCGGGTTTCCTTCTGGAGATTCTTCAGAAACTCTTCTAAGAATTCCTCCCGAATTTGTTCAAGAACTCCATCTGCGATTTCTTGAGGAATTATTTCTGGTATTCTATACGAATTCCCTAAGAGATTCATCCAAAAATTTCTCCAGGAATTCCTCTAGGAATTAATCCAGGAAATCATTCAGGGATTCCTTCAGAAATTCTTCCAGGATTTTTTCTAGGAATACCTTCTGGATTTTTTCCAGAAATTCCGCCAAGAAATCTTCCAGTATTCCCTCCAGGATTTGCACTAAAATCTCCTCCAGAAACTTTTCTAGAGATTTTTCCAGGGATTTCTTCAGAAATTCCTCCGGGAATTTTCTCAGAAATTTCTCCCAGAGCTCCTGTAGAGATTCCCCCAGAAATTCATCCACAAATTGTTGAAGGAATTACTACAGAGATTCTTCCTAGAATTCCTTCAAGGATTCCGCCAGCAATCCCCAAAGAATAACCTCCAGCAATTCCTCCAGGATTTTATTTAGGAATTTCTCCAAGAACTATTCCAGGAAATTACCAGGAATCACCCCAAGAATTTCTTCAGGAATACCTCCAGCAATTTCTCTAGGAATTGATCCAGGAATTGCTCCTGGACATCCTTCAGAAGTTATGTCAACAATTTCTCCAGGATTTTTTCCAGAAATTCTTCTGGAATTTTTTTCAGACATTCTTCCAGTAAATTCTCCAGGAATACCCTCAGGAATTTTTCAGGGATTCCTCCAGGAAATCCTCCGAAGATTCCTCAAGGAAATCCCCCAGAAGTTCCTCTGAAGATTATTTTTGGAAATCTCTAGGGATTTCTTTATAAATTCTTCCAGGAAATTCCTGGAGGAATACCATCAGCATTTTTTCAGGGATTTACAAACTGCTTCTAGGATTCCTCCAAGGATTTCTTCAGGAATTTCTTCGAGGATTTATCCAAGAATTCCTCCAGAAATTCCGCTAGAAATTCCTCCGCGGTTTTCTCAATGGATTTTTTCAGAAATAGAAAAATAATAGAATAAAAATAGAAATTTCCCAGAATTCCTCTAGAAATTCATCCAGTAATTCTTCCAAAAATTCTTCTAGAGATTCCTCCAGAAATTCCCAAAGGAATTCCTCTAGGAATTTCTCCAGGATTTTAACCAGGAATTTCTCCAGGAACTTACCTAAAAATTACCCCAGGGATTTCTACATGAATTCCCCCAGGAATTTCTCCAGGAATTTCTCTAGGAATTGCACCTGGACATCTTGCAGAAATTATGTCAACAATTCCTCTAGGTATTTCTCCGGGAATTTCTCATGAGATTTCATCAGGAATTGCTTAAGGTATTCCTCCAGAGATTTCTCCATGGAATCTTTTCAGGAAATTCTTTGATTCCTCCAGGAAATCCTGCAGAAGTTTCTCCAAGGATTCTTCCAGAAAATCCCCTAGGGATTTCTTCAGAAAATCTTCAAGAATATTCTCCAGGAATACCTTCAAGAATTTTTCAGGGATGCCTCCAGGAATTACACCACGAATTAATCAAGGAACGCCATCATAAATTAGGGATTGCTTCAGAAATTCTTTCAGGTTTTTTTCTAGGAATACCTTCTGAAATTTTTCCAGAAATTCCACCAAGAAATCTTCCAGTTTTCCCTCCAGGAATCGCTACAGATATTTTTCTAGGAATTCCGCTAAAACTCGTCCAGGAACTTTTTCAGGCATTTTTCCAGAGATTTCTCCAGGAATTCCTCCAGAGATTTCTCTTGAAATCCCTCCGTGATTTTTCTCAGGGTATTTTTTTCCCAGAGCTTATCCATAGATTCCCCCAGAAATTTATCCAGAAGTTGTTGAAGGAATTCCTCCAGAGATTCCCTCACGGATTCCGCCAGCAATTCCCAAAGGAGAACCTCCAGCAATTCCTCCAAGATTTTATCCAGGAATATCTCCAAGAACTATTCCAGGAAATTCTTCAGGAATTACCCCACGAATTTCATCAGAAATTCCTCCAGAAATTTCTCTAGGAATTGATCCAGGAATTGCTCCTGGACATCCTTCAGAAATTATGTCAACAATTTCTCCAGGAATTTTTCCAGAAATTCTTCTGGAGATTTTCTCAGAAATTCTTCCAGGAATACCCTCAGGAATATTTCAGGGTTTCCTCCAGGAAATCCTCCAGAGGATTCTGCCTGGAAATCCTCTAGGGATTTCTTCATAAATTCTTCCAGGAAATTCCTGGAGGAATACCATCAGTAATTTTTCAGGGATTCCCCCAGGGACTTCTTTACAAACTGCTTCTAGGATTCCTCCAGAGATTCCTTCAGGCATTCTTTCAAGGATTTATCCAAGAATTCCTCCAGAAATTCCGCTAGAAATTCCTCCAGGATTTCAGAAACAGAAAAATAATAGAATAGAAATAGAATTCTCCAACAATTTCTCTAGAAATTCATCCAGTAATTCTTCCGAGAATTTGTCTTAGAGATTCCTCCAGAAATTCCCAAAGAAATACCTCTAGTAAGTCCTCCAGGTATTCCTCCAGGATTTAATCCAGGAATTTCCCAGTAATTTCATCAGAAACTACCCCAGGAATTGCTCCTGGACATCTTTCAGAAATTATGTCAGCAATTCCTCTAGGTATTTCTCCAGGAATTTCTCCCGAGATTTTATCAGAATTGCTTCTTGATTCCTCCAGATATTCCTCCAGGGGATTTCCCTCCTGAAGGGATTCCTCCAGAGATTTCTCCATGAAAAATCTCTTCAGGAAATTCTTTGAAGATTCCTTCAGGAAATCCTCAAGAAGTTTCTCCAAAGATTCTTCCAGGAAATCCTCTAAAGATTCCTCCAGAATATTCTCCAGGGATTCCTTCAGGAATTTTTCAGGGATTCCTCCAGGTATTCCACCAGGGATTCCTCCAGATATTCCTCCAGGGATTTCTTCACAAATTTCTTCAAGGAAACCCCCTGGGATTCCTTCAGGAATTCCTTCGAGAATTTCTCCAGGAACTCCACTTGCAATTCCACTAGAAATTCCTCCAGGAATCTCTCAAGCGGTTCTTTCAAAAATAGAAAAATAACAGAAATAGAAACAGAAATCTCTCAGAATTCTTCTGGAGATTCCTCTAGATATTCATCCAGTAATTCTTTCAAGAATAACTCTGGAGATTACTCCAGAAATTTCCACAGGAATACCACTAGGAACTCCTCCATTTATTCCTCCGGGATGTTATCTAGGAGTTTCCCCAGGAAATTTCTTCCGGAATATTCCTGGCATCCTTCAGGAATTATGCCAGCAATTCGTCCAGGAATTTCTCCTGGAAATCCTCTTGGGATTTCTTCAGAGATTCTTTCAGGAAATTCTCCAGGAAAACTTTGAGGAAATTTTCAGGGTTTCCTCCAGATATTTCTCCAGAGATTCCTTCAGCAATTACTTCAGGGATTTCTCCACGAAATTTTCGAGGGATATTTCCAGAGATTCCACCAGGGAATCCTCCAGAAATTCCTCCAAGGGTTCTTTCAGGAAATCCTCCTGGAATTTCTCAAGGGATTTTTTTTTCAGAAATTTCTCCAGCAATTCCTCCCAGAGTTCCTCTGAAGATTTCTTCAGGAATTTCTCCCAGAATTCTCCTAGGGATTCCAAGAATTCACCCAAAAAATTGCTCAAGGAAATTCTCCAGGAATTCTTCCTGGAATTACGCCAGGAATTTGCTCAGAAGTTTCTACAGGCATTCCTCCAAGGATTCCTACACAAATTTCTCTAAGACTTCATATAGGAGTTTTTAAAGACATATCTGATGAAATTTTACTAGGGATTCCGTCCAGAATTCCTCCAGCAATTTCTCCAGAATTTCCTCCAAGAAATCCTCCAGAAATTTCACTAGGTATCCCATAATTTATCCATGAATTCGTACAGGTTTATTTTTTGAAATTTCTACAGGAATTCCTTCTGGAATTCAAAAATTCAAAAAATTCTGGAGGAATTTCTCCGGCAAATAGTATTGGAAGATAAATGGAAGCATACAGGAACCAGGAAATTCCAGGTTTATCCTCAAAAGAGTTCGAAATTTCCAAAAGAGTTCAGCTATAATTTCTGATGAATGTTTTGTAGACATTGACAAAAAAATCAGAGCAAAATATTGCACGAGTAAATAAAAATCCTTAATCTTCCAGAAATTGGCCATCGCTACCAGCACCACGTTGATTTGTGTAGATCAGGCGAGTTTTTGTTATCGTATTGTACAAAATACAATAGGGTTAAATAAAGCTTTTAGAATATAATGTTATTATATTCAATTTCATCGTGTTGCGTTTAGTTATAAAAGCTAGTAGGTACATTTTTACTAAGGGTGCTTGACCCCCCCCCCCCCCCCCTGTCCGAAAAGCTGGCTACGCCCTTGATGAAAGTTATGACTAAACCTGATTTTGTTATTAAAGTGTGCATTAACATTAACATTTATGCAAAAAGTTATTTTGTTTCGGAAGTTATCACACATATTCCAATTAAATTGCATACTTTCAGGCGCTCTCGTGGGATTTATGTATCAAGGTTAATTAAAACCAAAGTTTAATTTAAGGACAAACGTCTTGAAATCCCACTGCAACCAGTGCATCAAAACTTCAGACGCACAAATCTCAAGAAGCAAGCTTCCATCAACAATGCATTTTATTATTCTGTTCTTGCTCACTTGATATAAGCTTAAAATAAGAAGCTCAGGTGCACCGGTTTTCTTTACGAAGAGATTTGTGCCCTCGAAATCGTGAGTAGATGCCAAAGTCGACCATTCTGGCGGCCATCTTGGAATCCTAATAAGTCTGTCCTTAAGTTTCTAAAAGCTTATATAATTAAACATTCAGTAAACTTGTAAGAGTTTGACTATGTTTAACCCTTTGGAGCCGTAGGGGTCATGTATGACCCCAACATAGAAACGGGTGTATAAATTCACCCATAAAAACATAATACTGCTTTCGGCAAAGTTGTTGCAAATTGGGTCCTCTATTAGTATTTGGGACTTCATTGATATCCTAGAACATCCTGAACACCATGAAATTTGGAAAAACGAAATAATTGACATACCAGATGTTCTAATGGCTAAACTTGGATGCGTTTTACGTTTATATGTATTCATTAAGCCTTCATCAGGAATTCAAAAGGTGTTTTTTATTCTGGGATGTTCTAGGTGTTCCAAACTGTCCTATAGTGAAGTCCTTAAAATCTACAAGAATAATTTTATATATTTTCGCCACAAATAATAGAATTGCATAACCTACTCGGATCCGTTATGCTCTTGACATCCACAATGCAATGTAATAGGGATATTCCAGGTCAGCCAAACTACCTTAAAGTTCAGAACTTCAGGTCTACACTCGTCACAGTAGCCAAATCTTTATACTGAGTAACGTTACATAATTAACCACAGCTACTGGAGCAATCTGAAGTCTTCTAGCTTATTATAAACCTTTGGGACATTCAGGGTCGTCCAAACTGTTCTATAATGAAGTCCTTCCATTCTACAGGAGACGAATTTCGCGCCAACTCGACCAGTGGTTGGCAATAGAGGTGTGCGCCGCCGCGCCACGCCGACGCCGCCGCCGATTTTTGGTTCACGCCGCCGCCGCCGATTATTTTTCGGCGCGCCGCCGCTTACGCCGCCGAGCTCCAATTTTCTACGCCGATCTCAAAAACGCATTGATGAGTTATATTATTTCTTGATTTACTTCATTACAATATTTCAAGCAACTCATTGGAGTCATCTGTATACATAGCATTGTAAGGTCGTTTTCAGCGGTGGTCCATTGTTGTAGTTCTAAAAATTTAGAACGCTTAAATAGATCAAATTACACTCAGTTCCACCGGTAGTTGTTCATAATTCTAAACATCGTATGTCGCGTTAACGATGTTTTGAAAATGAAAGAGTTTGTACTTCGAATGAAATCGAGTTTACAAAGATACAGTGGCGTAGCCAGAAATTTTCTCTGGGAGGGGTTTTCGATGTTCAATATTACCTTTTATTATTTGACACTCACATTACGTAAAAATATACACTGAATTTGAGCCATAGGTTCAAAATAGCGGCGCAGCCGAAAAATTTTTTCATCACAAAGCGTTTTATATATTACGATTGTTGATTATGTTCGGTTTTCACCGAAAATAATCAACAATCGTAATATATAACATTCGACGGTGACATAAACTCCACATAGTCAAAGCGTTTTATACTGGAAATTTGTTCCAGAAATTTTGACTCTGGGGGGGGGGGGGGGGGGGGGGTTTAAAACTAACCCCCCCCCCCCATGGCTACGCCAGTGCAAAGATACCAGGGGTTCCTGAAGATAACTAGATAACTGATGGCTGAAGAAAGAATGTAGGGATTTCGAAGATTGAAGAAAATGCTAGTGATCTTGAAAAAATATTTTTGTCGTGTTCATCTCCAGAAGAGATTTAATTTCTCCAGCAACTTCTAGCAGTTTCGCCAAGAATTCCGCTAAAAGTTCCACCGGGAGCTCTAGAAGGTCCTTCGGGAAATCCGAGGGTTTCCTCCGAGACATCCTCTAGGTCTAGGAGTTTCTCCGGGCATTGCTACTGAAGTTTCACTGAGACTTTTTGTAGTACTTCCTCCAGAAATGCATCTAAGAGTTACTCCGGGTATTCTTTTAGAAGATCCTCCGAGAATTCCTCTAGAAGTGTTTCCTGGGAATTTCTTTAGGAGATCGCCCGGCAATTTCTCTAGGAGCACCTGCGAGAATTCCTTCACGAGTTCATTCGGGAATTCCTTAACGAATTTTTACGGGAATTCAAGAGTTCATAGAAATTTCAGTTTCTCTTGTAATTCCTCTAGGAGTTCTTCCGAGAATGTTTCTGGGAGTTCTTCCGGCAAGTTCTGTAGCAGTTCTTCTTGGAACTCTTCCAAGAGATTCTTTAAGAAATTTTCCAAAAATTATTCCAGAAGTTTCTTCGAACATTCCTCTAGAAGTTCCTCTTTGAATTTCTCTAGGATTTCCTCCAGGAATTCTTCCGGAAATTTCTCTACGAGTTCCTTTGAGGATTCCTTACCGATTTTTTCCGGGAATCACACTAAGAGTTTCACCGTGACTTTTTCTATAGTTCTTCCGGGAATTCGTCTAGGAGTATTTCCGGGAATTCGAATATCTTCGGGAACACCTTTACGAGTTTTCTAGAAGTTGCACTGGGTATGAAATTTTCCTTCGTAAATTCCTTTAAGAATTCCCCCGGAAGTTCCTCTAGAAGTTCTTCCGAAAATTCCTCTAAAGTTCCGGGAATACATCCAGGGGTTTCCCCGAACGTTCTTCCAAGAGTTCTCCCAGGAATTTGTCTAGAAGTATCAGAGTTCATCCGGGCATTCCTCTTCGAGTTCTTCCGGGAATTTCTTCACGAATTTCTTGGGAATTCTTCTAGAAATTCTATCGAGAAATTGTCTAGAACTTCTCTCAGCAATTTATGTGGGAGTTCATCCGGCAATGTCTTTAGGAGCACCTCCGGGAATTCTCCAAGTCAACACACGATCGCATAAGATGTTGAATAGGATGCAAAAGTGGAGGCGATTTACGCATACTTTTCACGCGGTTAAATGGAAACAGGTACGCATATGGCCTCCACTTGAGCATCCTATTTAACATCATATAAGATTTTGTGTTAGCTGGGCTTCTACGAGTTCCTCTGAGTTTCTCAGGGGATTTCTTTACGCATTTCTTCGGAAATTGCTCTAGAAATCCGACTGAAAATTCCTCAAGAAATTCTTCCGGGAAATCCTTTAAGAGTTTATCCGGAAACTCATCTAGGAATACCTTTGGTAATTTCTCTACGAGTTCCTCCTTGAATTCCTTTCCGAAATTCTTCAGCAATTTCTCTAGGAGTTCCTCCGGAATTTCTTCCAAAGGTTTCCCGGCAATCACTTTATTAGTTGCTCTAAAAGTATTTCTGAGAATTGCACAACGAATGCCCGGAATTTACTCCGAGAATTCTTCTATGAGTTCCTCTGGCAATTCTCCTAAGAATTCCTTTAGAAATTCCTCTAAGAGTTCGCCCGTAAATTCCACTGAGATTTCCTCCGGCGATTCCTCTAAGAGTTCTTCTAATTTTTTTTTCCGGAATTCTTCCGGTAGTTTCCTAAACGTTTCTCTAAAAGTTCATTAAAGAATTCTTTTAGATGTTCTTTTGGAAATTCGTTTAGGAGTTCATCCGGGAATCCCTCTAGGTGTACCTACAGGAATGCCTCTACGAGTTCCTCAGGGAATTCCTTTAAGAGTTTATTTGGGAATTCCTCTAGAAATTCCACCGGGAATTCTTCTAGAATTTCTTCCAGGAATTCCTAGGAGGTCATTCTGGATAATTTTTTGGGCAGCTGTTTGATGATTCACCATAACAATTATTTCAATAAATTTTCAAAAAACATGTGAATAAAAAATAATGAAACCGTAACAAAATGTCATATCATCTTCAACATGATGAGTTACTAAAAAATAAAACACTGATATTGATTAACGAAATTAACAAAATATTAAAAATTATGGCCACGCCGTTTCACGCCGCCGCCGCCGCCGCTGAAAATTTATTCGGCGTCACGCCGATCACGCCGCCGCCGCCGGCCAAAAAAGTGCAAAACGCCGCCGCCGACAGATTTCAAATCGGCGCACACCTCTAGTTGGCAACACCCTCTCAGAATCGAATGAAACTTGGTGGGCATAAAGACTAGGTTTTTATAAGCAACTTTGCATACTAAAATTTTCGAAAATTTTCAAGAGTAACGTTTGAAGAGGGCCTAACTTTTTTTCGAAATTTTTTTAAAAATCGATGTAACTTAAAAATGACAAGACCTATAGAAAAGTGTTGTATGGGGGACTTTTAGAGAATTGTCCAAGCTTTCATGAAAAAATATTTTAAAAATTCTAAATACATTTTTACACGCTAAAAAATATATTTTTAAAATTAAAAGTCAATTTACAGAAAATGCCCACTTTTTTATGTTTTGAAATTTTTTCCAAGAAAGTCAATATTGTTGCCCAACTTTCCTCCATACATCACAAGATGGGCACTTTTCAGGAAAAAAAGTTTTTCTAACAAAAACTTTTTCATGTTATTTTTTTTTTAGCGTGTTGCGCATTAACTCGTACAGGATGTATCAAGAATCCTTATACCCATTTAATAACACTCAATGGGCATTACAACTTTGTTTGATTGGGTGCCTTCTTTTTCTTGGCGTTACATCCCAACTGGAATAGAACCTGTTTCTCAGCTTGTTTTGATATCTGAATGCTTAAAACAGCATTCTGTTTGCTGAAATTGTATTATTGTGTGCCTAGAACCAGTGAACTAACATCATTATTAGAAGCGAATGATAAAGAATCGGTTTTATTTCAACAATGGCTAACCACTGATCGATGCAATTTGGAAACTATTACTAAGACTATAGACGAGTTTGTTCCGTATTTTGTAGAAAAAGTTGATAAGCTTATAACCCATGATTTCATTTATAAAGAACAATCCGCATTTTTGCGGGATAAAAAAGAATCTCTTAAACAGGGTGAAGTATTAACAATTTGTGACTTTTCAGAAAATTATTCATTTATCATTCAAAATTCAGCTCAAGGTTACCATTGGAATAATTCTCAAGCTACCATTCACCCCTTTGAAGTGTACTACAGAAAAGAAAATAAGTTGGAAAACTTGAGCTTTATAATAATATCTGAAGTACTTACACACGATACAACAGCAGTTCAGTTATTTATATCAAAACTGCTGGATTTCATTAAACAATCGATTGATTTCTCAAAAATTACTTTCATGTCAGATGGAGCAACAGCTCATTATAAGAACAAAAAAAAAATTTGCCAGTTTGTGCAGTTTTCGGTCCAATTATGAATTGGAAACAGAATGGCACTTCTTCGCAACTTCACATGGCAAAGGTCCATGTGACGCTATTGGAGGTACTCTCAAGCGAATGGCAAAACGAGCAAGTCTTGCTCGAGATTATGGAAACACAATCACAACTCCTCGAGAACTGTATGACTGGGCAGTTAAACAGTCAGATATACATTGAATTTCTGCTTTATTTCAAATGAACAATATGCAAAAATGACGGATGAACTTGAAGAACTATACACATACAGTCACGTAAAAACAATACCTGGTACACAAAAATTTCATTCATTTGTGCCAATTTCTGAAAATCAAATTGAAGCGAAGAAGTTTTCGAATTCAAAAGATAATCCAAAAAAGTTTATTTTGTTTCAGATAGACTAAAGATCTAATATTCAAAAAACGTTACAATAGAATGTATAAAAGAAGGATGTATATATTGTAGAAAAGAAAATAATTGAATACACATATACATATGTACATATTTCATCAATACACAAGCGTTTTCATTGATATAAAACCCTAAAGAGGAATTCCACAGAGTCATGTCAGTCGATCCTGAGCGACCATTTCAAAAATATCTGAAAATTTACCCAGTTTTTCAACTTCATCTAAATCACCATTTTTTTATATTAAACCTTCATATTCACTCACGACTAACTTTTCAAAAGGGTGTATGCGAAAATAGTTCAAAAATATTCTAAAAGCTGTACAGCAAAAACGGATTGTTCGATTGTTATGAATTTTTCAGCAAAGTTAGATAACTAAATGATGATTCCTTAGAAAATATACACTGTAAAAAATTTCTAATTTTACTTCAAAAAAATATGATCTTTGTCACTAAAACTCAAATATCTCAAAACCCTATCTTTTTACCAACGTCAATTTTTTAGGGAAAATAGCCCATTATATCAGCTATCTACCATAAAATTTTGGTGATGGTAAACTGATAAACAAAAAAGTTATGACATTTCAAACATTTCACAATTTTTACATTTACTAACAAAAATTTTTTTTTCTGTGTAAATTATTTCGTGAATTATATTTTGATGCTGATTTTATTGTAAAGGCTACCGCCTGAATTAAACAAGTTGTTTTCATGATATTTTTGTTTGATTATTCATAATTACTATAGTATCTATTTGAAAGTTAGACGCGATCCAGTGTTGTGATAAAAAATATTGAGAGTGTCATACTTTTTATTGTACGTGACTGATGAAAAAATCCCTTGATAAGCCTAGTTTTGTGTTTGAAAGGAATCGCTCAAGAAATTTCTTGACCGATTCCTGGCAGAAACTTTCCACTGTGACTGCCATTTGAACTGTCATTTCTTCGCAACTGCGTACTGTGATCGAAGAAAAACGGTTTCTTGGGCGATTCAGGCAAGGAATTTCCCATGCATCAAGATAGGCCGAAAAATTCCTTCTGAACTTCAAACAGCGCTATAGTTTTGAAAAGCTGTTGATTATAAGAAAAATGGAATTAAACTTATTTTTAAGACAAAAGCTGTATAATAAAAGTTTTATATACGCGTATACGTCTAGTTTATCTGCAAAAAAAAAATACCTCTTAGAGAACAGACTTTATGATCGGAAGAATGCGAGTAACTTCAACAACAACAAATGCATGAGAGGTACATACCACAGACAAACAGACGAAACGCTTAGAACAATGTTCGTGAAAATCCATCGCCCAGTTCACACTAACACCACCTGGTGGAAATGTTTCACGAAACATTGCGTTGTGCAATATCGTCATCAGAAGGCGCTAGTGTGAAACGTCAAACGCAAAGAAAAGCGATGGGCGCTCTTCTGGTTATGAAAGCCACAAGCAAGATTCAAAATGATCGTTAAAGGCGTGGTCAATGAAAATTTCGTCAGTGTTACGTTTGTTTGTCTGTATACATACCATGACAATGCTCACGAAAAAGCAAAAAAATACTACCTCTATGGATATTAAAAATTTTATAGTTATTTTTTTCTTCAGCCAAGCAAACAACACCAAACTAGTCAGTTAAAACTAATAAGTGATTTTGTTTATTATAATCTAACGAACAACATGAACAGTCGTTTTCTCAAAGGTCTTCAACTCAACGCTCTCTTGTAGACCGTTTGATGAAAAAAAAAATGTTCAAAAGAGTTACGAAATCTCACCGAAAGCACCATAGTGGTTTCGCAGCGCGGCGTCACTAACACTAATGCAAATCTACTGGTTGAAAATATTCCCATTTGATTTTGCCGGGAACAGCTGATTTTTGTTTACTATTTTCAACCAGTAACTCAGGTAGTGTTCGTGTAATGCAACGTGTACGTACACGCAACACCATTAAAAGCAGAAACCACTATAGATAAACTGAAAGAGACTGGTTATGCCCGAATTGAATACAAATTTACGCATTTGCACGTCCTGCCGTCTGGACTTTGACAAACGAGCCATCTGACTATCATCGGTAAAGCAGGGCGCAGGAAGTTCGTAAACGACAACAACTGAAAAATTGCCAGAAGTGCTAAGTGCAGAGAGTCATGCCACCGTACCATCAGTGATATCTGTTTAAACAATTTAATCACGCCTCTTTTCATAAATGCTTTGAAATATTCTTCAACATCTATACCCATTTCAATTATTTTAACGTTGCAAAACACGCTTTCAACATTCATCTTGAAGAAGAGGGAAAACACGTGTCCTCAAATGTAACAACAAATTATAATGAATAAACGACTAATGCGCGGAGGGCGTGATAAAATCGGAACATTACTGTACATATAGTATACATAATACATAATAAAAACAGCTTGTTTTACTCACGCAATGCCATTAACAATAAAATCAGTATCAAACTGCGATTTCCGGTCGAAATAATTTACACTAAAAAAAACATTACTAAATGTAAAAATTTGCGAAATGTTTGAATTGTCATAACTTTTTTGTGTATTAGTTTATCATCACCAAATTTTTATGGTATATTGCTAATACAATGGACCGTTTTCCCTAAAAAAAATTACGTTGGTAAAAAGATAAGCTTTTGAGATATTTGAGTTTTTGTGATAAAAATTATATTTTTTAATGTTAAAAAAGATTTTTTTTTTCACGGTGTATATTTTCTTAGGAATCACTATTTAGTTATCTAACTTTGCTGAACAATAAAATCAGCATCAAACTGCGATTTTTGACCGAAATAATTTACACAGAAAAAAATATTTACCAAATGTAAAAATTGTGAAATGTTTGAAATGTTATAACTTTTTTGTTTATTAGTTTACCATCACCAAATTTTTATGGCAGATTGCTAATACAATGGACCGTCTTCTCTTAAAAAAAACACGTTGGTAAAAAGATAGGGTTTTGAGATATTTGAGTTTTTGTAACAAAAATGATATTTTTTTAATGTTAAAAAAGATTTTTTTTCACAGTGTATATTTTCTTAGGAATCACCATTTACTTATCTAACTTTGCTGAAAAATTCATAGCAATCGAACAAACCATTTTGGCTGTGCAGATTTTTGAATATTTTTGAACCATTTTCACATACACCCTTTTGAAAAGTTAGTCGTGATTCAAAATAAAAATTTGATATCGAAAAATGGCAATTTAGATGGAACTGAAAAACTGTGCAAAGTTTCAGTTCAATAGAAAATCATGATTTTAAAAATTTCCTTAATTTTGATGCTGTTGCTTGGAATCGCTCTAAAAGCAAATTTGTCTTGAGCCCTTTCCAATATCAAGCACGTTTTCAATGTCAAGCACGTTAAGATATTAAAAAAGTAGTTGAGCCCATTAAGTTTTAATGGATTGTCATTAGGATTCTCGATACATTACTGTACGAGTTAATGCACAACACGCAAAAAAAAAAATAAAATGAAAATGTTTTTTTAAGAAATTTTTTTTTTCCTTAAAAGTGCCCATCTTGTGATGTATGGAGGAAAGTTAGGCAACTTAATTGTCTTTCTTGGGAAAAAAAATTCAAAGCATAAAAAAGTGGGCTTTTTCTGTAAATTGACTTTTATTTTGAAAAGATATTTTTTAGCGTGTAAAACATTTTTTTATATTTTTTAAATATGTTTTCTTGAAAGCTTGGACAATTCCCTAAAAGTCCCCCATACATCACTTTTTTGTACAACTTATCATATTCGAGTTATATTTTTTGTGAAAAAAACGGCTAATGCGCAACACGCTAAAAAAACTAACATGAAAAAGTTTTTGTTAGAAAAACTTTTTTTCCTTAAAAGTGCCCATCTTGTGATGTATGGAGGAAAGTTACACACTTAATTTAATTTGCCGAGGCCGGCAAAATAAATCGCCGAGAATCCAACAGCTGAGAGCTCGGTAAAAATCTCGGTAAAAGTTCAAATCGCCGACCAGTCTGCAAACTTGACAAAGATCAACTGTCAAACTTTGACGAGTGGTTCGGTAATACATTGCCGAATATTTCGGCATACATTATCACCGAAATTCAGTAAATGTTTATTTTCTTTCATGCTTATTAATAAGAAGAAGTAAAATAAAACAAAAATGATTATTAGGTTAACAATTTTATTCGCACAAGCATATAACAAAACAAACATACTCCGGCTGGTCGTTTCTCTATGGTAAACACACAATTTCACACTTCCTCCTACTCCGCGGATGCGTCGGGCCAGCTAGATCTCCTTCGGCATGATGGTGACGCGCACGGCGAGGAGCGCGCAGATGGTGTCCTCAAACAATCCGACCAGGTACGCTTCGCTGCAGGGCAGTGATAAAGACACTTTGGAAACGCAGATCCGTCTTCAAAACCTGCGCAATTTCACACACCAAGCACTGGAACAGCAAATTGTGGATCAGCAACTCGGTGGACTTTTGGTAGCGACGGATTTTTTGCAGTCTCCCGGTAACGATGCTGCTATTTCATTCCGCCGGTCGAGGGAGCACTTTTGCGGGCGGCCTTTGTGGCCAGCTGCTTACGGGGAGCCTTTTCTACGGTGAATTTACAAGCGGTTTGTTTGGTACGGACCATTTTGGTTTGTTGGCTTCTGCAGGTTAAGTCCGGCAGCACAAAAAACAGGCGCCTTTGATGAGAGAATACTGCATTTCTCCTGCAGCGCTCCAGTGCTCCATCTCCAAAACACTGAAAAGAAAATTAAAAGAGGCATTCATTTATTAATGAATATCAACAGCAGAAACGTACACAGAATTAGCTTAAAACGAATTCAATTGTTTTACTTACGAGATAATTATTCCAGCGATGGAAGTGAAAAAACATTTTTTCAAGATGGCACCCGGCACCGCGGTTCGTTTTCTTTTTGACAGATGCGCTTTACCGAAATTCGGCAACATGATCAGATTGCCGATTGCTGTGGCAAAACAGTTTGCCGAGAATCAGTAATGAACGTAAATTACCGAATTTCGTTATTTTTGACAAGTTATTTTCGATGAACTGTCAAATTTTAACGATATTTCAGTTAAAATATCCTTTACCGATTGAGTTCGTTATTCGCGTTTACCGAGGTCAAATTTCGAGATTAAGTGTGTAGGCAACAATATTGACTTTCTTGGAAAAAAATTTCAAAACATAAAAAAGTGGGCATTTTCTGTAAATTGACTTTTAATTTAAAAAATATATTTTTTAGCGTGAAAAAATGTATTTAGAACTTTTAAAATATTGTTTCATGAAAGCTTGGACAATTCTCTAAATGTCACCCATACATCACTTTTTTGTACATCTTATTATATTCGAGTTATTTTTTGTGAAAAAAAAACGGTTAAAAAACTTTGACTCTTTTTAAATGTTAGTCTAGGTTAATTTTGAAAAAACAAAATACGCAAAGTTGCTTGAAAAGGTAAAGTCTTGAAACCTACAAAATTTTATAACTTTCTGAGGGGGTGCTGCCAACCCCGAAGACGAGTTGGTGCGAAATTCGTCAGGAATAAGTTTATGTGTTTTTCACCATAAATAATAGTATTGCATAATCTGCTGGGATCCGCGAAGCTCTTGAAATCTCAGATAGCGTTTAGAGACACTACAAAGATATTCCAGGTCAGCCAAACTACCTTGGAGTTCAGGACTTCAGGTCTACACTCGATACAACAGTCATATCTGCTATACTGAGTAACGTTGTATATTTATCCGTGGTTACTAGACCAATCTGAAGTCTACTTTTTTTATTATAAACCTTTGGGACATTATTGGGGTTCTTCAAAACTGTTCTATATTGAAGTCCTTCAAATCTACAAGAAAAACTATGTGTTTTCACCATAAATAACAGCATAGCATAATCTGCTGAGATCCGTGAAGCTCTTGAAATCTCAAATGTCATTTAGAGACACTATGGGAATGTTCCAGGCCAGCCGAACTATCTTTCGGTACAGAACTTCAGGTTTACACTCGTAACATCAACTATATCTGGCATACTGAGTAACGTTTCATAATCAATCGTGGTGATTGGACCTATCTGAAGTCTATTGTATATTATTATGAACCTTTGGGACATTGAGGGTCGTCCAAACTATCCTGAAGTTTAGCTCTTGATAGTAACAGTGAGTATTCTCACAATGAACTTTAAATTGTAATTTGCAATCCCCCTGGCATATCATGAGTCATTTCAAGATAGTTTTGAGTTAATCCAGATCAACAACACTACTCCGGAGACCATAGCTTCAGGTCTACACTTGTGATAATAGCTTTTGCCACTACGTTAGTATTACAAAACCCACTGTACATACGACAGCAGTTAGAGGAACAATAAGCGATGTTATATATTTTTGGGATATTATGGGCTTCCATACTGTTATGAAGCTTACTTGATACAAACAACCACTGTAGACTTTCAGAAGACTTACTGGACATGATAGATTACAAATCGTAGCTTTTAAGGAAAGAAGCTACCGTTACACCCGTAGACTTTAGGATCTAAACTCAAGAACAATTTGGATGACCTAGGATATCCCGACTGATCTGATACTGTCTGAACTTTCAGGAGACTTACTGGACATGATAGATTACAAATAGTAGATTTGTGCAGTAAAAGAAGTTACCGTTACACCCATAGACCTTAGGATCTTAACTCAAGAACAGTTTGGATGACTTAGGATATCCCGACTGATCTGATACTGTCTGTTGAACTTTCAGAAGACTTACTATACATGATAGATTACAAATCGTAGCTTTGTATAATAAAAGAAGTTACCTTACACCCGCAGACCTTAGTATCTAAACTCAAGAATAGTTGATGGATGATCTAGGATATTCAGAAAAAAATCCATATTTCCATATTTCGAAGTACATAGGTTAAAAATCAGTTTTCGCACCGCCGGTCACTTTGGATTTCAACCAAAAGCATAATATAACAATTTTTATCTAGCTCTTTAAAACACATCTTCTTATTACTTATTCATCTTGACATAACATCCCCACTGCAGCATAGCGTTTAAACTGCAGACCACATGACAGTATACAGCAGTGGATGCGAACTCGGTTGCATGTTATGCTGGGACTCTGGGAGTGATTAGTCTATGGTGATAACGTCAATAATGGACTAGCCTGCTGAAAATTGGCTATTTTAACGGTATTGAGATAATTCCATATTCTGAATTTACACGCAAAACTGAGCAGAAATCCTAATTTTCATGAATTTTGGTGCCAGGGAACCTATTAAAAAATCAAGTTAATATGGGGGCGATTTGTCGAATCACCCCTCGTCGTATTTTGTACTGGGCGGAGCTGTCAAGCAGTTGCCAAGCTGTCAAAAGGTGATTTCAAAAAATCTCTTTGAAATTGATTTTAGGTACCAAAATAAAGTTCTAAAAATCTTTAAAAAAATCATAGTGGCTCAGAAAAAGGTGATTTATCGTATGAAATCAAAAAATCAAAAGATTTTTTTTTTTGAAATTTAAAAAATTAGTTCTTTTCAAAGCTCTTTTTAACACCACACTCCCTTGAACCGGCGAATATAGTAATCAAAACAAAATCTAATGTCGCCTCGCCTTGTGTATTTGTTTATCGCCTATATGGTCGTGTATGGTGAAGAGAGTTATGATTCGATCTGTTTCAGTGCCAATAAAAGCAGGTCCGTTGTTGCTTCGAAATATTATTACAAAATACTCCGAAATGACCCCCGCCGTTAAGGCCGCCCTAATCGACTTGAGCGGGACGCTCCACGTCGAAGATCAACCTACGGATGGTGCAGTGGAAGCACTTGAAAGGTATCGGTATTTTGAACTAACAAGAATAGAAAAATTATCGATATGCTCATTGTAGACTACGAGGACTGGGAGTTTCGATCAAATTCGTTACGAACACCACGAAGGAAAGCGTTTCCTCGCTGTACGCGCGGCTGATCAAGATTGGTTTCCACCTAGATCAAAACGAGATCTATAGCTCGCTGACGGCCGCGTCCCGTTTCGTACAGAGTAATGCCCTCAATCCGTACTACATCCTGACGGATGATGCGAGAAAGGATTTCCCGGTGAACGATAACGCCCGAGACTACGACTCCGTCGTGGTTGGTTTGGCGCCAGAACGATTCTCGTACGAGTATCTTAACGAGGCATTCAGAATATTGCACAACAGCAAGGGAGCAGCCCGATTGGTGGCCATCCACGAAGGGAAGTTTTACAAAACCAATCAGGGCATTTCCTTGGGACCGGGGTGTTTCGTGAAAGGTCTGGAATACAGTACAGGGGTGAAGAGTGTTTGTATTGGGAAGCCCAATGAGTATTTCTTTCGGTCGGCCATGCCAGATGGTTTGAAACCGGAAGAATGCGTAATGATTGGAGATGTAGGTAACGGCAATGGGGGATTAAGAAGTCTAACTAACATTAACTAATTTTCAGGATCCAAACGATGACTGTTTCGGAGCGATGGCTATTGGCATGAAAGGCTTTCTGGTTGAGACGGGAAAATTTCAACCTGAACTGTATGAAAAAGATGCTCTTCCAAAAGTTAGTGGAATATTTAAGAACTTTGGTGCAGTCGTTGATCATTTGAGTGGAATGCTGAATCAATAATTTGTAGTATCCCGGAGTGAACTTTAGGGCTAAAATATGCTTAGAGTAAATAAAATCACATAGATAACACCGTGAAACAATTTTTGTTTGAAAGAAACTCTCAAAAATCAAGGTGGCAATATAGTTGCCACTGCCCGTTTAGCCCAAAAACGAGCTTTTGAGGTGGCAATCTGGTGGCAATATAATTGCCACTGCCCGTTTTAGGCCACAAGCGCTGGTGGCAATATTCTTGCCACTGCCCGTTTAGGGCTGAGACGTTTAGGGTACTTCCCTTCTTTT
Organism: Aedes albopictus; assembly: GCF_035046485.1. Taxonomy (NCBI): domain Eukaryota; kingdom Metazoa; phylum Arthropoda; class Insecta; order Diptera; family Culicidae; genus Aedes; species Aedes albopictus. Next base: position 448,150,768 of record NC_085138.1, on the reverse strand, counting down.
GACTTCGACAAAAAGCCGGAAAAGAGATTTTAGAGTGAATAAGGGCTTAACCCATAATATAAACTGTGTAGTTCAGGTGATGTCAATTCATAATTTGATAATTTCTTAAAATATTTACCAAATCCATAATTTACTAATCTATAATTTTACAATAAGCTTCACGCGGTCAAATTTAGCCATTTTTGAGACTACAAATGGCTCCCAAATTGTTGTTAAAGCTATGTTAGTTATCACAATTTTGCGTAAACCAAGAAAAAAGGTTCGAAATAAATTTTTATAAAACAGAAAAAAAATACAAACATTAGGTGGCAATATAGTTGCCACTGCCTTATAAAGGGTTAACTGGGTTATTTACAAGGTTATTTAGGGGTATCCAGATTATTACATAATCGGAATCTCCGTCCAAAAGTTAGTCAAAATCCAAAATGTCATCATTTTTGGTGCCCGGGAATTATTTTTAAAATGCATTCAAAGTTTGTATGGGGAAAATTTTTTGTTCGGGGCGAACTGTCACTTTATCGATTGAACTGTCAGTCTATCCACGGAAATTAAAACTGTTTTTTTTATTTAACCATCGAAACAAAGGAATCGGAGCACAATAAATCACCTTATACTCAGAAAAATGTGCTCTTTCGATTAGGCTAAAGAAAATAGCAATATTTAATTCACTAAACAACTCAATTGACAATTTTACTCCGATTCACCCTTTGAGTGCTTAAAAATATTTATGTCCATGCTTAATTGCTTGCAATAAAAAAAAAGCCCAAAATCGCATATTTGGTCCTATAATTGAGGTATAGCTTAAAATTGTAACGTGCTGGAATAAATCTGAGGCCAGAGGAAAACGCCACCCGCATAAACGATAACCATAAGATTTGCTTAACCACCCATTCGGGATACGGTTCGAACAGTATGTGGTATTGTTGAACCGTCTACATTACGGTCCGTTTATTGTGTTGGTTTCCCGGATAAAAATTACTATTCATTACATGGTAAATATTATTAACATATGACTGGTTTTATTGTTCACAATAAAACACATAGTAGATATAATGTTACCACAGACAAACAGACATACTACTCAAATCTAAATCGTCGCACGATTTAACGTTCATTTTGAAAATACCGTGTGGTTCGGACTGTGCTCGCATGTGTCATGGTGGCGCTGCTGTGCCTACATCACCTCTCAATTTTGGAGAAAAATGAACGCGATGCCGATCAATGTTTACATAAAATGACTCAATCATGAACCTTCATTAATGTTTTATGAATGGATGACGCCACGGGGGAGTCGTCACCTGCAAAATTGTTACATCGAGCCGAGGGAAACAACACCTGCAAATGAATGCTTTGGATTGAGCATTATAGAGGGTGCTAGTGAGATGCCATACGATGTTTTTGAAGCAATTTTCTTCTAAGTAATATGTCTGTTTGTCTGTGATGTTACTTTTTACAGTAGAAATCAAGCCCATATAGTTCGTACAATAAGTGAACATTAGCTTTATTAATGACTAATTGATTCGATTGTTTTTCAATAGTTCTATAATAATTTAAAGTAACTATCAGTAAAAATTAATTTAAGTTGTTTTTAAATAGTTGCAAAAGTGCCTGCAAAATTCTCATGGACTTTTTATTAAAAAAGAGTTTATTTCTCAATTACACTTAAAAACAATTCGTAACAAATATCAATAAATATTATTGTTGCTGGGATCATGTTTGTATAATCAAATACAAAATCACTTGACATATTTTTTTATAGTTTTCGTTTTAAATTTGAATACAATAGATGTTTCGGTTATCGAATGTTATTCGCTAAAACTTCAACGACTGACAGACGTCAAGCCGTGTTGGCAGAGGAAGCTCTCAATGAATAACTGAGGAAGTACTTATAGAAAACTAGCTGAAAAGCAGGTTTTAGCCAAGTAAGGATGTTACGACAAGAAAAAGATGAACAATGATTTTTCTAATGTTTCCCAATCTAGTATATAGTAAACTACCATTGATAACAATACAAATACAATTAGTTTAATGGGGTCAATTGAACCGATGTTAAAATAAACATGCATTAATATTTGTTGTTATGTAAACAGATTTCGCCTTTGAAAAACCAAAGAATTCATATTTCTCGGCAAGGTTGCGACCATTCATTTCCAAAGATTTACATTCATTTGCTATTATCTCAATTCAGAAGCATGCTATCGAAAAACAATGTATGAATGAATTTAACCTTGTAGTTTTATCTGAAGGTTTGCCGAAAATCATTGGGGTCGAAAACGTATACCAAAGTCGTGAGCGAGCTGTGAAGGCAGCTCTCCACGCGGTGAATGTAAATTTCATTCACGCTGTGGAAAGTTGCCTTCACAGCTCGCTCACGACTTTGGAATGCGTGTGCGACCCCAGTGTTATTCGGCAAACTTTCAGATAAAACTACAAGGTTAAATTCATACATACATTGTTTTTCGATAGCATGCTTCTGAACTGAGATAATAGCAAATGAATGTAAATCTTTGCAAATGAATGGTTGCAACCTTGTTTCTCGGTAACATTTTTCTCCAGCATTTACAGATACTAATGGCCACATGAATTGTGAACGATTTATGGTATGTGCACAGACGAATATCTTCGTTTGTGGTATGTGTTCGGTCGGAAAAAACTCAAAATCGGTGGACTGTATTTTTGGAACTTCCAGGGTACGGTTCTTGGCGGATGTGTAATCGGAAATCGGGATTGACCGCGGTCGAAATAATCGTAAGTCGGAAACGTTCACATTTAACTTAACTTTATTCAAAAACTTGTCTAAACGCGTCGCGATGTTGCCTGGTCGGCTGGTGGCGTGACTCTGATCTCGTTCGCGCTGAAACTTTTCCTTCTCTCACCGTCGTCGGTTCGCAGCGTTTCTCCTTTTCCTTCCCGCTTCGTCTCGCAAACGCAAATCGTTGCGTTCGGCATTGGGCGGTTTCCTACATTGGGCGCTTTCCGTAAAGAACAGTATGGATCATACGACCTGAGGTCTGACTTGTGATATTTGGCAGTTATTTGAAAAGATTGAAGATAGATCTTATCAATAGCTGCCAAGTAATACATACCAGACCGACATAAGAGTGTTTGACTCTTATCCTAAAATGTGCATATCATTCTGGCGGCCGTTAGTGCTCGTAAATGCTGGATATAAATGTTAGCGGGAAATATAAATTCTATGGATTTTCAAAAGCGAAAACTGCCTACAAATAACAACAAATATTATTGTATTTTTATTGTAACAACGATTCATTTGACGCCATTCAATTAATTGTATTTGTATTGTAAGAACAATGAAAAAACATTAAGATATATTGTTTTCTTTTGAAAATTGCCCTAAAAATGTCTCATAAAAACATAATACATTCTATTGTTTTTCGCGAAAAAGTGTATGAAAATTTTCTCAAAATTTTATGGTTAAGATACATAACGACCACCATTTTTTATTGTAAAAGTGCCATTTACCATTCGCCGAATGGTATAGAACAACAGGGGTGATGGTGAGTGTGCCGTGTAAATTACAATACGTTTAATGGTGAATATTTTTCGAAAAAATGGTGTTGTAACAATAAAATTTATCGTATTTTTATGATGTTTTTTTATCAGGGTTATTAGGGCAGCCAGGAAAAATGAACAATCCAGAAGCAACGCTTAGGTATAATGATTTCGTTTCTAATTTGCAACTTTTTGCCCTCACTAAAAATAATTCACATCTAATTTGTAAATGCCGCGCACATATTATCGTCGCACCACCAAATCGAAGTCGTCGCTAGAAGCACATGCGAAGTTGCAGCTGCGAAGTAAATTTGAATCTATTATTTCTATTGCCCATCATTAAGCTAATTAAGAGCAACAATATGCACTAATCCAAATTGAGTTGCGACATTTCTAAGTAGGTTAAAAATCAATTTTCGCACGTTCGGTCACTTCGTATTTCGACCAAAAGCATAATAGGTTTTTGCAATCAAGCTTTGCACATAAATTTCACTGGCCTTGTACATAGAACCAGATTTCTATAGCTATCTTAGTTTCTATAGCTCATCTTAGTTTCTACATAAATAATAAAGGTCCGTACTTTTTAATTTTGAAGGTAAACCTATTGAATTTTCGCCATCGCAAATAAATTATATGTGATTTTCTAGAAATCAAAATAATTTAGACTAGTTATTTTATGATGAAAAAATGTATTTTGAACTAGATTGATTGCATGGATCTTTCCAAATGCTACGTTTCGGTGATAGAGCTATCACAGCAAAAAATAAATGCAACCCGCCCGATGTAACTCATTCCGATGTACTAAATAATCAATGTAATCACGATTCCTATGTACGATTACATCGTTTTGATGTAAAATCTTTTGTTCTTATGTGTACATCGTCCTGTGTAATATTCATGCAACCTTGATGCAACCGACGGATTGATCGGGTTGGAGCAGATCAGATGTAATACATATTACACAACAGTTTTTTCAGTGTATATAGCATATAGCATATATAGCATATATAGCATAGGTTTACGAGAAAAATCAATTTCCGTGTACCAAAAATTCAGATTTTCAACTTCACGAATAATAATTATTGGCATCTTCAACGGTGTTGAAACAATTTCATATTCTGAATCTGCAGGCCAAACTGGCTCGAAATCCAAATTTTCATGGTTTTTGGTGCCCTAAACCGGGTATTTAAAAATCAATTTTAAGTTTGTATGGGAGCGATTTGATGAATCACCCCTCGTCGGATTTTGTACTGGGCGGAGCTGTCAAACAGTAACTGTAAACTACCCAGCTGTCAAAAGGTGATTTGAAAAAATCTCTATGAAATTGATTTTAGGTATCAAAATTAAGTTCCAAAAATCTGAAAAAAATCATAGTTGCTCAGAAAAAGGTGCTCTATCATTTAAAAATATAAAATCATTGAATTTTTCTTAATTTAAAAACCCAATTGTTTTAGGTATTTCCTCGGGTATGACATATCCTTTTCTAACCGGAAAGTCCGCATTTATACGTTCCTAACCGTCGCTAACCGCTGCTAACTGAGCAGCAGTTGGACGCGGTTAACGACGGTTATTTAGCAACGGATAAATACGGATTTTTCTTGGATTTTTCCGGTTAGCAAAGTAAATATTTATCAAAATGGAAAAAATCGTAGTGGCTCAAAAAAACTTGCAGAAAAATGCGCTGTTTGTGTAAATTGAAAATCAATAAATTTTTAAAAATCTATTCTAGCGTTTGATTTGAATAGGTCGAATCTACATATTATCCGTTGCAAGAAAATAGAGAGCGAAAATGGTGCAAAATCGCTAATAGACCTCCGCTCGTACGTTTAATCGTTCTGGTGTCTTCGAGGGTGTCTTTTACTATAAGTGCGCGAATGGGCCAAAGAATACTGCGCCGAAAACACAAACACGATTTACCGTACTGGCGGAGGTATACGAGCACTTGCGCTCAAAAATTTTCGCGCAACGCATAATAAGTTTCCCAGCAAACTTAGGACCTATTCAAATCGAGCGCCTGCATTGCATAAATAGCCTTGTTAGCTATATTATTTTATGCATTTTCCAAATGTTACGCGATCGTCGACATCGCGGATAATGTCGACTTTCCGTTCTGGCAGCCCTGCCGTGGTGTCAAACTTGTGGGGAGGGCAAAAAGAAAAAGAAAACTAACCTCCGAAACAAACTCGCAAAGCCGTCGTCCATCTTTCATCATCCAGTTTGCGGAAGTGAAAAACCAGGAAAAAATAGCTATTATCATCCCAGTTCCGGAACAAAACGTGCAGAAATGGTCACCACAAAAGCGACAAAGTTGGGAGAAGCCCAGGAAAAGGACGGTGACGGTGAACCTGGCAGGCAAAACCCGAAAGCCGGATCGGCATCATCGTCGTCGTCGTCGTCAGCAGCAGCAGCAGCAGCAAACATCAAAGAGGCGTCGGCGTCGTTGACTTCGGTTGAGGTAAATAAATTCTTACAAACGATTTGGTTTGTTTTGATTTCGTGAATGTTTTCAAACTAAAAGTTACTGTTAAACTGAATAATTATGTAATAAAAATGCATTGTAAATACATTTATATTTAGAGAGATTTCTGCAATTTTTTAAATAATGGTTTTTGTTTTTTTTTCCTTCATCTGGAACCATATAGAGCGGAAAGGGCGAGGATGGCGAAGACAAGTTGGTGATTGGGGCGGAATACCTGGTGCAGCGGCAGGATGGTTCGTGGCACCCGGCTCAGTTGATCCAGAGCCGGCAGAATCCGTGCGATCCGAAACAGCTGGAGTACTACATTCACTACGAGGGGCTGAATCGCCGGTTGGACCAGTGGGTCAGTAGGGATCGTATTTCCAGTGCCGTTGCGGGAGGGGACAAGAAAGCAGCTGGATTGTGTGCTCCGATTGCTCAGGATTACAACGGAAAGAGTCCTTTGGTGGGAAGTGCAGGAAATGCGAAAGATTCTCCGAAGGTGGGCAAGCCCGCTGGGGATATCGATATGGGAGATGGTGACCCGGATCGAAAGATAACTCGCAATCAGAAGAGACGCCACGATGAGATCAATCATGTGCAGAAAACGTACGCCGATATGGATCCCACGACGGCGGCCCTGGAGAAGGAACACGAAGCCATTACCAAGGTGAAGTACATCGACAAGTTGCGGTTCGGGAAGTTCGAGATCGATACCTGGTACTTCTCTCCGTACCCGGAGGAGTATGGAAAAGTCGGAACGCTGTACGTTTGTGAGTATTGCTTGAGGTATATGCGATTAGCCAAAACCCTACAGCACCATAAAGCGACTTGTACCAGACGCCAACCCCCGGGAAATGAAATTTACCGGAAAGGAACGGTCTCTATCTTTGAAATTGACGGAAAAGATCATCGCTTCTACTGTCAGACTCTGTGTCTGATGGCCAAACTGTTCCTGGATCATAAAACTCTGTACTACGACGTGGATCCATTTTTCTTCTATGTCCTGTGTGAGATCGATAAGGATGGCCAGCACATCGTGGGGTACTTTTCTAAGGAGAAGGAATCTCCGGAAGGTAACAATGTCGCTTGTATTCTGATCCTTCCTCCATATCAGCGTAAAGGATACGGAAAACTGTTGATCGCCTTCAGCTACGAACTGTCGCGTCGTGAAGGAATCGTCGGAAGCCCGGAGAAGCCCCTATCCGACTTGGGCCGCCTGAGCTACCGCAGCTTCTGGGCCTACACCCTGCTGGAGCTGATGAAAGATTACCGCACCACGACGATCAAGGAACTCAGCGAGCTGTCCGGTATCACCCAGGACGACATCATCTATACCCTGCAGTCCATGAAGATGGTCAAATATTGGAAGGGACAGCATGTGATTTGCGTCACCGGCAAAGCAGTCCAGGAACATCTACAGCTACCGCAGTTCAAGCGACCCAAACTGATGATTGATTCCGCCTATCTGAAGTGGACACCCCAGAAACGATCCATTCCGGTGAAACAAGTTAAGAAAGCGTAAATCCCGACGCCGATCCAAATCTAGCTGTTAAGTAAGTATGTTCCATGTTCCATTATTCTATTTTATGTGTGGTATTCACGACTCATTGCGGCATAGGCACGTGCAAGTAGAAGCCTGATAATTCTTTATCTTCGGACAAAGCCTTTTATGATCTGTAGAATATATCTTTAATCTAATTTTGACGTAACGTCGGAACGCGTTTAAGTTTGAAAGAATCGCCTTGTTAATCGACGAGTTCACAATATGTAACTAGAATTATCTAAGATCAATTTCACCTGGCAACATTTAGGAAATCATTACCAATTTGGTATCATTTGGGTTACATTTTACCGACGGGGAAAAAGTGATTTATTTGATTAATTGAACAGCTTTAGCTGCATTCTGCAGCAGTGAAATCCAACTTTGAAGTGCTACAGAACTTTTGTGGGGTGTGAATTGAAGATTGGTTCAACAAGTGCATTTGGTGAAATGAAAACTGAACGGTGATGAAGATTAACTCGACTAGCTGCTTTTTGCTTCAATCTAAAGAGGTATCGGCAGAGGTAAGTAAGAATATCTGTAATGATTTGATATTTTCTTTCTGAGGAGACGAATATTAGCGCATGGACGAAGTAAATTTTTACCCTATCTAGTCTAGTCTACACATACACAGCCATTCATTGAAAGAATCCTGGACAATGATGGAATCGACTAATTCCATCATTTTTCTTGTCATTATTAATCCTTGCAGCACATCTGAGATGTATTACAAACATTAAAGCGGCCAGGCCTACTGTGCAGCGTTGTTATTGTTATTGAAATCAAAGAACGGGGACATCTCGTACCAACCGTTCCGTATACGAAGCATGAATATGAAATATTAACGGTGGGAGTGACGTTGCTAAGAAGGTTAATGTCATTCCTTGGTCCTTGGAATCCTGGGATGGGACACAGGTATTTACCCCTTATGCCCTGGCCCTTATGCCTAGGCTTAAGCGCCTTTACTCGCTCTCTGAAACGAAAAGAAAATACTAATCCCTCCCACTATTACAGAAATACATGTTTCAAAATTATCAAAAATTATAACAATAAAATTACAGTACCAAATCGAGTTACCCAAATATTACCATAATGCAGTTCCCTTCCGTATGTATTCGTTACCATTCCGGATGTATTCGCAGGAAATGTCATTTCGTGACAAAACTTCATAGAAAAAAAGAACAGCAAGTTCGCCCATTCTGGTTAGCGAAATGTCGATTCTCCTTGTGAGTGAACTGAATGATCTGAAATTTAGTCCAAATTTGCTTCCGGAATTGACAGCATTCAATGGGTTTTAAAACAGATTCAAGAATGCACAGAAACTTCACTTCACTTTTTTCTTTCCCCTTTTGGTCTTACTGACTTCACTGCTTGACCACAAACAGAAGGCATCAGGGCACCAAGAAACAAAACACCGCGATACGTCCAAAAACTATCCAGAATCACAACCGACAAATTCTCTACATATGCCTCGTTCACCTTTATCGAAAAAAGACAATCAATTTTCTTGAGGTCCACATTAAGCAAGCAGCAGCTGTAGGCGAGAAGGTGTAGCCCCAACCGTACCGCAACTAAATTCAAATTGTGACCGCCGAAATGAAAGATCCGCGAATACACGACAGGAAAAACCTAATTTTCATTTCCTAAACACTTTTGTAAAACTAACCGAATAGGGTGAGTGTACCAATTATAGCTATAGTACCAATTCTTCGCCATAGTTAATTTTCACCCTTTAACGATGTAAATCAACAAGAAAAATTTTGTGAACAACAGATCACGTCGACAAAAGATAGTCGCTCTCATTTAAACTCCACATTTTCCTCAAATCATGGTAGAAATAAATCATTTTCCTTAAAATTTCGGCTTCCTTGCACCCTTTTTCGCCATAGTGTACCAGTTATGGCTAACCCCATAAGGAATGCATGCAAATAGTGCGAAAAGGAACCGAAGTTAAAAAATATAACCATAACTGGTACAGGCCCAAGTAACAATTTAAGTTTTCTTATTGCCTACAAGCTGTTGTTATAATCTAACCGTTAAAACTCATTTTAAAGCTTAGTGGTCTTAACAGCTCTAATAAACCCATGATAAAACCCTATTAAACCCGAAAGGGCCCACCCTACAGGAGGTTGTTAAAACCATTCTTTAAAACGTTGAACATGCTACTTGGTTTTATGACATATTCTTGTAGTATATTACACAGCATAGATAAGATCTGTTTGTAGGTTGCAAGAAGACAAATAAGCCGTTCAAAAGTTCAAAAAACATCTTAAATGAACGGTTAAAACCAAAGTCTTAAAGTTAATCTGAAACAAGTATCATCACATAAACTGGCAGTAAATTGAAAATTTTTAATAATGAAAAAACGACAATTATGTCGGTCATCCATGTCAATAATATTTAGTTTTTAATTTTCACGGAGGAAGTCTCTGTTGCTATAACAAATAAATTCATGCCAAAAAAGTTTGACGGTGTAATGCATTAAAATACATCTGAATAAGGCAAAGCGCCACGTCATTTTGAGGATTTGGACATTCTGAAATTAACAATTTCAATCCACCTTGCAAAACTATGCATTCAAATCACCATCCAAACATCAACATGGCGAACATAATTTCCAAGCAGGAATTGATCATCGTGATGAAAAATATGGATTCCGTCATGTTAAACCCTTCTGATTTTGTTTGAGATTGTTAAAGATCAGTTAGTGTAAAAGCAACATGTTCCAGAGTTGCTGTACTTTATGAATACGATGCCAAGACTAGCATATACCTACTTATTCTTAACGCATACATTTGTGCGTTACTCAAACACAAATAGGTTTTATATAATGTGAGTTCAGACTGTATGCTCTTAAGAACTCGCTGCTGCTGCGAAATGTAAACAAATCGAAAGTTTTGCATTTTCGTAAAATTTTCAGTGGTGTTTCATTTTTTAAGCTGTTTTATTTGCTCGAGTGGTAAGTATTCAGTGAAAACCAAAGAGGATTTTCGTACAACGGTTGCGTCTGGCTTTGCTGGAATGAAAGTAAACTGCCATGATGCCGGAGCCTGAGCAAAAGATGCCATCTATACCACCCATAGATTGCTTCTGAAATCCCGGTAACAAAAGTGCATTGAAAGGTTAGTTTGGCTGCCTAGCTGTAAAAATCAAGCCCGCCAGACATTTTTCCATAGGATTTACTTCAAATAGAATATTATAAAACATAAGTATTATTGGTTGTTTCCTTTTCTGTTTATGTGGTATATGAAATCCATTGATCAAAATATGATCGCATCGCAACACTCCTTAGATTGCTTTAATGCTTCCAGTGGTTATTCCGAAAAGGTTTAAGATGGCTTTATTGCAACTTTATGCAATCTATCACGTTTTAAAGCTGATAAGAAGTGATATGCCTGCGGCTTTGAAATAGGTTTTAGGACCAAGTTTTTATACGCTCCTTACAGCCCAATTACAATGGATATTTTGCTTAGCGATAAGGCAAGCTCATAAGTTTTATTCGATGAATTTGTAGATATCTACAAAGTGTTTTAAAGTTGCTTGTGTTGTTAAAGCTGCTTGACAATTTAGACTGCATCATCAAACCTTAAAGGGCTTAGCAAATCCATGACAAAACCTCAATAAATAATGTCTAAGAGCAGAAAGGATACAAATTGTTACTTGGGGGGTTCCTATCATTGGCACACGCTGTAATCAATACTAAAAGTAGTTTTGGCTCCGTTTCTATATTTTTCCTGTAAAGTATGGAAACTAAGCTGTCTTTTAACTTATTGATGACATTCGTTGGTCTTCTCGTTATTTTGGTATAAATAGCTTTCCTTAGGTAGTGCCATAATTGGTACACTTACCCTAGCATAGTACCAAGCCATTTTACTCCAGCCGAAAATCACACGGAAACGAGAAAACGCGTGACAGAAATTTTGAATCCGAAGTAAATTTTTACCCTATCAGATATTTAACTCCTCGATTCGGTATCATTGAATCCTAATGTTCACTTACAAAACATTCATATCTCTACCGTGCGATATTTATATTCTGAAAGGTTACGAGAATTTCACAATGAAGGATGATGGCTAATATACATGTAAATTCTTAATTGATACTGCTCCACAATACCTACTATCAAGTTGGTTTGTTGTCTATTGGTTAGTGATCGACATGTTCCTAAATATGGATACCAAAAGTAGCCGTGGTCCTAATTCTGAAAAGACACTGTTACTCTAAAAACATCATAGAGGGACTCAATTAGATTAACACCTCAACTCTCGATTCAATACGTTTACTTCTTAAAAAAAAAATATATATATTTTGGACTGTTCAAAGTACCGAGCTGTGTATAAAATGGTGCCAGCAAGGTACATTCTTTCTAAATCAATATAAACCTTGTGATGGAACGAATATTTGGCCGCCCGAATTTTCGGGTTGAATATCGATTATTTGATATTTCGCCGAATAATAAACGGCCAAATACATCGGTTAGACTGAATATTGACAAAATATAGTGGCAAATCTGGCGTGGCCTTGTGGTCGTGAGGATCATATTTTTTATGCGAATGGAAATTGTTTCGATTCCCTTTCCACGCTACCAAAAACTTTTTCTCAAGCCCATACGAATCGTCGTATGTATAATTCAATTACTTTCTTGGCGACAACACTGGATTCCGTCTTATGGACTGATAAAAGGACCAACAGTAGTAACAACTTCAGAAGAGAAGCAGCACCGTTGCGATCAGTTAGTAAATAGGAAAGTGGTCCAAAGAATCTGTACTAATACAGTACAGTACCAGGGTGGCTGCTACCTGGAAAACCTGAAAAAAGCGTGCCTCTGGAGTAAACCTTCTGATACCTGAGAGTCAACAGAGTTGACTTGTTGTGGATATGAAATAAAAAAAGTTATTGAAAAGGTTTTTGAATATGGGCTGTTACTATAAAATTCTTCCGGATGATTTTTTGAAAGGCAAGATAACCAAAAAGCAATCTGTATAACCGTGCTAGATGAACAAAAGCAGGGCTTCAAAGATCTACCAGATATTTCTTGCAAGCCAGCAATTCCGAAAAGATTCTACAAAATCCATATTGATGATCATAAATCTGGATGTTAAAATTCATTTCGAAACCCTGCTACAAAGATTTTTTTTTCAGAGATTTCATCATGGTCATTTTCTGGAACTTCTCTAAAATCCTAGTCATGAATGGTCAAAATTTCATTGCAATCGGTTCATTGAATCCGGAGGTATAGCAGCTCAAAGTTGGCTATCGGATAATTTTATCCTTTTCCAAAATCTTTATAACTTCGTGAAGAATTGTCCGATCTTTTCCAAATTTTGTCCACTGATACCAGTGGCGTAGCCAGAAATTGTCTCTGGGAGGGGTTTTCAGCGGTCAATGATGCCTTTTTTGATTTGACACTTACATTTTGTAAACAGTAATGAGTAATTGTATCCGTAGTGTGGAAATAGCGGCGCAACCGAAAAAATTTTTCGTCGCAAAGCGCTTTATACTACAAATTTGTTCTACAAATTTTGGCTCTGGGGGGGGGGGGGGGGTTAACCCTAAAACCCTCCCGTGGCTACGCCAGTGACTGATACACAACTAGTTGAAGAACTTACAGTAAAAATTTTGGAATATTCGATGCACTTTTCGAAAAGTTACAGCTAGTTGAACATTTTTCGGAAAGTGAAAATTTTGCCTGTCCCGATCATTTTGTCTATCCCCTGTATAGGGTCTGGGACCATTTGGGCAGGAGCACCTATTTTGGGCACTTGCCACTGTAGCTCAGTCAATTTTCAGTCAATTAACTTAATTTTTGGAATACGATTAGATACGCACAGTATCTAGCCATGTACAAAATTCCATATCAATTGGTTTGAAATTGACTGAGTTATAGAAGTAAGTGCCCAAAATAGGTGCTCCTGCCCAAATGGTCCCAGACCCTACGTATCTCATAGCGTTGAATAGGACCCCTGCCGAGATGGTTCCACTTCCCTACCTCTTCTCATTCCAGGCATCCCAGCTTTTTTTCCAAGATTTGAACAATCCTTTCCGGGATTCTTCCTTGTGAATCTTTCAGGATTCCAGAATTCCGATCAATTGCTACTGGAGCTTTTCACGGAAATTCTACAAAATTTCTTTTCAGAAGTTCTTCCAGAGATTTTAATCCCTGGTGGGATTATCCCGGAGCTCCTGCTGCGTTGTGTCTAAAGACATTTTCGTGGGGTGTTTATCAGGATTTATCCTGAGATCTTCACAGGAGTTTCTCTAAGGATATATCACAGATGTTTTAGCGGAGTTTCTCTCAAGATTCCTCCTGAATATTTTCCGCGATTCTTTACGGTGTTTCTCTTGGGATTTGCTAAGGAGATCTTCCCGGGTTTTTTCCTAGAGATGCTACAGAATTGATTCCTGGGATTTCTATTTCTCCAAGGATTTCTCAAGTTGTTTTTAAGAATTTTATGGAGTTCCCCCAGGATCTGTTTTTTTTTTCAAGAAATTTTCTTAAGCTCCTTCTACAGTTTTTTTCCTAAATTTCTACAGGAGTTTATTTCCTAAAGGTTCTTGCGGTATTTATGTATTTAGGTTTCAATAGAGATCTCTGTCGAAGTTTCGGAATCCCTACCAGAAATAAGGGCCCATATAGCCGAGGCGGTAAACGCACGGATATTCAGCATGACAATGCTGAGGGTGACGGGTTCGATTCCCGGTCGGTCCAGGATCTTTTCGTAAAGGAAATTTCCTTGACTTCCTTGGGCATAGAGTATCTTCGTGCCTGCCACACGATATACGCATGCAAAATGGTCATTGGCAGAGGAAGCTCTCAGTTAATAACTGTGGAAGTGCTCATAGAACACTAAGCTGAGAAGCAGGCTTTGTCCCAACGAGGACGTTACGCCAAGAAGAGAGAGAGAGACCAGAAATAATTCCGAGATTTTAAATGCCCATTAGAGTGGGCAACGTTGTAGAAAATTTAAATTTGATTGCATCAACCCGGAACAAAACTTTTTCAATCTGCATTAGCATCCAAAATAACTGTACAAAACTTAGAAGCGATTAGTTGTGTCCCCGTATTCCGCATTGCGATTGAAATTTGTATGGAAGTTAGTATGGGAAAACGTGCTTTTTTGCATAATATTCATAAGTTGAATTATTTTGTCTAAAACCATGTAAATAATGACGGTAAAGTACAACCTAGGATATGACGAAAAACTTTGCCGAAAACCGCAAAGTGATCCGACGCTTGTGGAAAAGCTATTCGCTTGGTAACATTGGCCAAAAATTGAGATTTTATTATTGATGTTATTCCTTTACATATTAAATGTTAAGCACCACCGGGTAATCTGAACGTTATAACTTTTTTCACAAGTGTCGGATCACTTTGCGGTCTTCGACAAAGTTTTTTGGCATATCCTAGACATGATTAGTTAGATCGTTTTAGACAAAAAAATTTAATTTATTAGAAAATTGCAAAAAAGCACGTTTTCTCATACTAAATTCCATACAAGTTTCAATCGCAATGCGGAATACGGGGAAGCAACCAATCGCTTTCAAATTTTACACAGTTGTTTTGAACGCTAAAAGGAATCGAAAAAGCTTCGTTCCAAAAAATCGACTTTGTTGATCCAGTCTAGTAAATATACATTGGAACCCTACAAATGTTCATTTTATTTTCCGTATTGAGCTCCACGTTTGGGCACTTAGAGCATGAGCATGAGCATGAGCATGAGCATGATTGACCGCCCGCGGTTGCTCCTCTGTTATTGCAAGGACAACTGCATTTACACAAAGAACCAACAGATGATGCTTGGGATTAGCTTTCTCTTCATTATGTAAATGCTGGAATCCCAATACTTTTCAATAAGCAATACCAGCGCCGGCCGCGTCCGAATGCAGGTCAATTGAGGATAGGGAAGGAAGTGATGACGTGATTCTCGCTTAGGCCAATAACCGAGGAATTCTCTGCGTTACTACGAGAAATCACTAGGAGTTTGGACAGGGGAAATGGAGATGTGTTGAGGATTTTGTCGGGGTAAACGAGTGTAATGTTTTGATTCGCGATTAATAATGCGCTCGCGGAGAAATACCCTTCTAAACCTTGGACGACGAACGCGATCTTTTGTGCCTCAAAACTCACTCTACATAAGTTGTTAATTCACAACTAAGGAGAACACAATGCTAAACACCGACGCATCTGTAGTTTGCGTTTCCGCGCGAGACAATGCTGAACGCGATCAATTCACAAGTATTAACAAAATAACACGTGATAAATAAATCAGAAAGATTTTACCGCATGGTTCGCCGTCTATCTTTTACCGACCCTCTCTTTTTCCAGAAATTCATGCAACCTTTATTTGAGTCAAAACATTTATTCATTTGGACTAACATTTAATGTCGACACCGAAGATGACGAACCATTCAAATTGTTGTGTTCATGCAAAAAATGAAAGGAAATTATTTATTATCAACTAAATGTGCATTTGGAACTAGAGCCGACACATGACGTGGCGAACTTTTCAATATTTGTTAGATAAATACACAAAAACCAGAGCAGAATTGTATAAATCCTTTAGCATTAATTATTATTATTATTATTGTTATGATAAAATGGAAAGAGCTCACCAATTAACATCCTTCGAAGTGTCCAGTGCGTATGTGCTACAGCATCTTCCACTAATTGGCCTCTTCTCCGAAATCACACTGAACCGCTACAACTACACACGGGTACGACGATGTGGACAGTCAAATAGACGACGACGACGGACGATCCGAATGAAAACGCGGCCTGTACACTTTGCCTCCAAAAACTCAAAGCGGCATTTCGACGTTACCTCAAAAAACACATTAAACTGCCCTGTACGAAGACGAGCACTGTGAAATAGACGACGACGACGACGCGCTCGCGGCCAAGCCAAATGAAAAAGCGGCATTTCGACGTTGCCTCCAAAAACACACTAAACTGCCCTGTACGAAGATGAGCACTGTGAAATAGACGCCCAGCACGGAGGAAGTTAGGCGTTCGACAATGTTAGGCATTTGTTAGTTATGTTGCTCATCGAAAAATTTTCGAGAGCATAAATCATAACCCCGAATTTATGCTGAATGTTCGATTTTTTTCGCGCGTCATTGACAGTTGAGCAAATGGCAGTGGAAAAAAACTTTGTTAGTTGCGGCAGCTTAAAAATCACGTTCGTCGGTCGAGAAAATGAGAAAAATTTGCGGTCTCAATTAGTTTAAACTCGTAGGAACCATTTCAGTCGTTCCGTCGTCCAACCCGTCAGTTCCTCGTCGCTGTTGCTGGCCAATAAGTTCGGTTCGTTCTCTTGGCACTGTCGCCGGAACCAGTCATCACCAAAAGAGTGTCCGATTCCCTTAAGTTTGGCCTCATCGTGTCGGTGTCGGTGAGTCACTTTAATTTTAATTCAATTTCAATTCAGTTTTAATTTAATGTAGATTTAATTTCAATTTAATTTTAATTTAATTTTAATTTAATTTTAATTTAATTTTAATTTAATTTTAATTTAATTTTAATTTAATTTTAATTTAATTTTAATTTAATTTTAATTTAATTTTAATTTAATTTTAATTTAATTTTAATTTAATTTTAATTTAATTTTAATTTAATTTTAATTTAATTTTAAATTAATTTTAATTTAATTTTAATTTAATTTTAATTTAATTTTAATTTAATTTTAATTTAATTTTAATTTAATTTTAATTTAATTTTAATTTAATTTTAATTTAATTTTAATTTAATTTTAATTTAATTTTAATTTAATTTTAATTTAATTTTAATTTAATTTTAATTTAATTTTAATTTAATTTTAATTTAATTTTAATTTAATTTTAATTTAATTTTAATTTAATTTTAATTTAATTTTAATTTAATTTTAATTTAATTTTAATTTAATTTTAATTTAATTTTAATTTAATTTTAATTTAATTTTAATTTAATTTTAATTTAATTTTAATTTAATTTTAATTTAATTTTAATTTAATTTTAATTTAATTTTAATTTAATTTTAATTTAATTTTAATTTAATTTTAATTTAATTTTAATTTAATTTTAATTTAATTTTAATTTAATTTTAATTTAATTTTAATTTAATTTTAATTTAATTTTAATTTAATTTTAATTTAATTTTAATTTAATTTTAATTTAATTTTAATTTAATTTTAATTTAATTTTAATTTAATTTTAATTTAATTTTAAATTAATTTTAATTTAATTTTAATTTAATTTTAATTTAATTTTAATTTAATTTTAATTTAATTTTAATTTAATTTTAATTTAATTTTAATTTAATTTTAATTTAATTTTAATTTAATTTTAATTTAATTTTAATTTAATTTTAATTTAATTTTAATTTAATTTTAATTTAATTTTAATTTAATTTTAATTTAATTTTAATTTAATTTTAATTTAATTTTAATTTAATTTTAATTTAATTTTAATTTAATTTTAATTTAATTTTAATTTAATTTTAATTTAATTTTAATTTAATTTTAATTTAATTTTAATTTAATTTTAATTTAATTTTAATTTAATTTTAATTTAATTTTAATTTGATTTTAATTTAATTTTAATTTAATTTTAATTTAATTTTAATTTAATTTTAATTTAATTTTAATTTAATTTTAATTTAATTTTAATTTAATTTTAATTTAATTTTAATTTAATTTTAATTTAATTTTAATTTAATTTTAATTTAATTTTAATTTAATTTTAATTTAATTTTAATTTAATTTTAATTTAATTTTAATTTAATTTTAATTTAATTTTAATTTAATTTTAATTTAATTTTAATTTAATTTTAATTTAATTTTAATTTAATTTTAATTTAATTTTAATTTAATTTTAATTTAATTTTAATTTAATTTTAATTTAATTTTAATTTAATTTTAATTTAATTTTAATTTAATTTTAATTTAATTTTAATTTAATTTTAATTTAATTTTAATTTAATTTTAATTTAATTTTAATTTAATTTTAATTTAATTTTAATTTAATTTTAATTTAATTTTAATTTAATTTTAATTTAATTTTAATTTAATTTTAATTCAATTTTAATTTAATTTAATTTTAATTTAATTTTAATTTAATTTTGTTTTAATTTAATTTTAATTTAATTTGTTTGAAATTAAAGTTTAAAAACAAATTAAAATTAAAATTAAAATTAAAATTAAAATTAAAATTAAAATTAAAATTAAAATTAAAATTAAAATTAAAATTAAAATTAAAATTAAAATTAAAATTAATTAAAATTAAAATTGAAATTAAAATTGAAATTAAAATTAAAATTAAAATTAAAATTAAAATTAGAATTAGAATTAAAATTAAAATTAAAATTAAAATTAGAATTAAAATTAAAGTTAAAATTAAAATTAAAATTAAATAAAATTAAAATTAAAATTAAAATTAAAATTAAAATTAAAATTAAAATTAAAACAGGTTCCGATTTTTTTATTAAATATGTTTCGTCCAACTTTCATTCGAGGCAGAAGTGCGGTTGTAGTAGTGAACGCCGATAAAAGTTCACTACTACAATCACACTTCTTGCTCGGATGACAGCTGGAATGAAAACAAGCAGCATAAAATCTATGCCTAACATTTGTCTAACAGCCCATACTAAAACATGTCTAACGTTAGTCTAATGTTAGACTAACAAACATGTTTCGAATTTGCAACATGTCTAACAAAAGTATGTCATATCTGTCTAATTTTAGACTAACATTAGGCAAAAGTGAGACAAAAAGTTAGCCTAACATGCTGGCCAGTTAGTCTCACATTAGGCTAATGTTAGGCTAACCCTCCGTACTGGGCGACGACGACGACGCGCTCGCGGCCGAACCAAATGAAAAAGCGGCATTTCGACGTTGCCTCCAAAAACACACTAAACTGCCCTGTACGAAGACGAGCACTGTGAAATGGACGACGACGACGACGCGCTCGCGGCCGAACCAAATGAAAAAGCGGCATTTCGACGTTGCCTCCAAACACACACTAAACTGCCCTGTACGAAGACGAGCACTGTGAAATAGACGACGACGACGACGCGCTCGCGGCCGAACCAAATGAAAAAGCGGCATTTCGACGTTGCCTCCAAAAACACACTAAACTGCCCTGTACGAAGACGAGCACTGTGAAATAGACGACGACGACGACGCGCTCGCGGCCGAACCAAATGAAAAAGCGGCATTTCGACGTTGCCTCCAAACACACACTAAACTGCCCTGTACGAAGACGAGCACTGTGAAATAGACGACGACGACGACGCGCTCGCGGCCGAACCAAATGAAAAAGCGGCATTTCGACGTTGCCTCCAAAAACACACTAAACTGCCCTGTACGAAGACGAGCACTGTGAAATAGACGACGACGACGACGCGCTCGCGGCCGAACCAAATGAAAAAGCGGCATTTCGACGTTGCCTCCAAAAACACACTAAACTGCCCTGTACGAAGACGAGCACTGTGAAATAGACGACGACGACGACGCGCTCGCGGCCGAACCAAATGAAAAAGCGGCATTTCGACGTTGCCTCCAAACACACACTAAACTGCCCTGTACGAAGACGAGCACTGTGAAATAGACGACGACGACGACGCGCTCGCGGCCAAGCCAAATGAAAAAGCGGCATTTCGACGTTGCCTCCAAAAACACACTAAACTGCCCTGTACGAAGACGAGCACTGTGAAATAGACGACGACGACGACGCGCTCGCGGCCGAACCAAATGAAAAAGCGGCATTTCGACGTTGCCTCCAAAAACACACTAAACTGCCCTGTACGAAGACGAGCACTGTGAAATAGACGACGACGACGACGCGCTCGCGGCCGAACCAAATGAAAAAGCGGCATTTCGACGTTGCCTCCAAAAACACACTAAACTGCCCTGTACGAAGACGAGCACTGTGAAATAGACGACGACGACGACGCGCTCGCGGCCGAACCAAATGAAAAAGCGGCATTTCGACGTTGCCTCCAAAAACACACTAAACTGCCCTGTACGAAGACGAGCACTGTGAAATAGACGACGACGACGACGCGCTCGCGGCCGAACCAAATGAAAAAGCGGCATTTCGACGTTGCCTCCAAACACACACTAAACTGCCCTGTACGAAGACGAGCACTGTGAAATAGACGACGACGACGACGCGCTCGCGGCCAAGCCAAATGAAAAAGCGGCATTTCGACGTTGCCTCCAAAAACACACTAAACTGCCCTGTACGAAGACGAGCACTGTGAAATAGACGACGACGACGACGCGCTCGCGGCCGAACCAAATGAAAAAGCGGCATTTCGACGTTGCCTCCAAACACACACTAAACTGCCCTGTACGAAGACGAGCACTGTGAAATAGACGACGACGACGACGCGCTCGCGGCCAAGCCAAATGAAAAAGCGGCATTTCGACGTTGCCTCCAAAAACACACTAAACTGCCCTGTACGAAGACGAGCACTGTGAAATAGACGACGACGACGACGCGCTCGCGGCCGAACCAAATGAAAAAGCGGCATTTCGACGTTGCCTCCAAAAACACACTAAACTGCCCTGTACGAAGACGAGCACTGTGAAATAGACGACGACGACGACGCGCTCGCGGCCGAACCAAATGAAAAAGCGGCATTTCGACGTTGCCTCCAAAAACACACTAAACTGCCCTGTACGAAGACGAGCACTGTGAAATAGACGACGACGACGACGCGCTCGCGGCCGAACCAAATGAAAAAGCGGCATTTCGACGTTGCCTCCAAAAACACACTAAACTGCCCTGTACGAAGACGAGCACTGTGAAATAGACGACGACGACGACGCGCTCGCGGCCGAACCAAATGAAAAAGCGGCATTTCGACGTTGCCTCCAAACACACACTAAACTGCCCTGTACGAAGACGAGCACTGTGAAATAGACGACGACGACGACGCGCTCGCGGCCAAGCCAAATGAAAAAGCGGCATTTCGACGTTGCCTCCAAAAACACACTAAACTGCCCTGTACGAAGACGAGCACTGTGAAATAGACGACGACGACGACGCGCTCGCGGCCGAACCAAATGAAAAAGCGGCATTTCGACGTTGCCTCCAAACACACACTAAACTGCCCTGTACGAAGACGAGCACTTGAGCTCCACGTTTGGGCACTTAGATACGAAAAATAAATGGAGATTCGGGAAATTTCACAAGACCGTCAGCCGTTTGATGTCCGTGTTAGGGGACGGCTTACGTGTTTTGTACTGGGTGGCTGAAATTGCTCTACGAATTCAATAACCTATTTGTTCAGAAGTTCCTTCAGAGATTCTTCCACATGTAGGTTTATTCAGGTTGCTTTGTATCGGCCTTGTTGATTTGGTCTTTTTCAAGGGTAAAACTGTCTGTCGTTTTTCGTTTGATTGAATAATGCCACATTTTGCTTTTTGTGCTTCTTGTGTATGAAATAACTATTTTTGTTCTGGGACACTGAACTGGACACATCTATTACACTAGTTTACAGCATTTATGAACTCGGTAAGCTGATGACCAGTTTGGGTGTAGAATCATGCCCTGAGTTCGAAAACGCGAAAGAGTAGAGCGGATTTTTTTTCGACTTTCCATACAAGGTTGATGATTTGAAATCAAATTTTGTTCTATTTTTAAGCAAAGTCGCTCACTTCAAACATCTCATTCTCCGTAATCAATGCTCCGAATGAGCTGAAATTTTTACTGTAACTCGCCTACATATGATATGTCAAATAAACGTCGGGAAAGAATTTTTAAGTTGTTTTTTTCTTATTGAAAAAAATACATTTCTTCAAAAAATTTTGGGAATTTTGCTAAAATTTAAGAAGATGGACCCTAAAACTCGCCAGTATCTTGAATTTCATCAATCTGACGCAAAACCTGTATTCAGATGATCGAATGGTATTGTATTCAGCTTTTAATTTATGGAAAAAGATTTAAAATTGGTTGAACAAAACGCAATATATTTGAATTTTAGTAAATTACATATTTTGAAAAGTTGCAAAACTCGATATCAAGCTAAAACTCAAAAACTGTTCTACTTAAAATTTTTTGAAACACCGTGTTTCAACCGTGTTTCGAAACACGGTTTCGAAATCAGCACTAAGTTGTGCTTCAAAAAATTTGGTCGTTGACAGAAGTTCACGACTTTCGTTTTATTTTGTAAACTTGTGTAATTGGTTCAATTCAAACGCCACCAACAACTTTTTCTGAAGCCCATACAAATTGTCATATGTACAATTCAATTATGTACTTTCTTGGCGACAACAATGGACTCCTTATGGACTGATAAAAAGACTAACAGTAGCAGCTACTTCAGAAGAGAAGCAGCACCGTAGCGATCAGTCCTAACAGTCAGTAAATTGAAAAGTGATCCACAGAATCTGTACAAATACAGTACAGTACCAGGGTGTCTACTACCTTGAAAACCTGGAAAAACGTGCCTCTGGAGTTAACCTTCTTATACCTGAGATTCAAAAGAATTGATTTGGTGTGGGTATGAATAAAAAGTCATTGAATAGGTGGTGTTTAGGTTTTTTCAACATGGGCTTTTACTATAAAATTCCTCCGGATGATTATTTGAAAGGCAAGTTAAGGACAAACGTCTTGAAATCCCGCTTCAACATTGCATCGAAACTTCAAACGCACAAATCTCAAGAAGCAAGCTTCAAACAACAATGTATTTCATTATTCTGTTCTTGCTCACTTGTAATTAGTTAAAAATAAAAAGCTCATATGCACTGGTTTGGTTTACGAAGAGATTTGTGCCCTCGAAATCGTGAGTAGGTGCCAAAGTCGGCCATTGTGGCGGCCATTTTGGGATTCTAACAAGTCTGTCCTCAAACCAAGTAGAAATCTGTATAACCGTGCTAGATGAACAAGAGCAGGGCTTTAAAGATCTAGCCAATATTTCTGGCAAAGCAGCAATTCCGATAAGATTCTACAAAATCCATATTGATGATCATAAATCTGGATGTTAAAATTCATTGCGAAACCCTGCTACACAGATTTTTTTTTTCCAGATATTTCATCGGGGTTATTTTCTGGAACTTCTCTTGTGTCTTGCCAACACTATTGTTCCTGCATCACTGGTTCTCGAACAGGTAGTGAACTCGCCGATACAAAGAAACTAGCTGTCAACGCATAACGACAGAAGGTGTAGGTAGCATACGTGAAACGTGGTGAAATGACGATTGATCTAATGTTTTGAGAGGCTGCAAATGATTATATAATTTGTTATTGGGTGAAGGGAAATTCTTGAAATTAAGTTTCGTATGTAATACCACAATTGTGAAACCAATTTAGTGTATTTTTCCTCAGAACTTGTAAATTACGCCATACATATTCCTGCAAGTGAACTGTAGCAGTCTGAATTGCCAGAGTTCGATAGGTAACCTCAACTTATTGGAATACCCATTTGCTAATTTTATATTTATCTAAAAGGACGATAAATCCTCATAAGGGTTTGCTCAGGATAGACCGCGAATTTGAAGATTGTGAGAAGACTATCGTAAGTTTACATGAAATCTCACAAACTATATCTGGGCCTACCTCTTCTCATTCCAGGCATCCCAGCATTTTTCCAAGATTTGAACAAATCTTTCCGGGATTCTTCCTTGTGAAACTTTCAGGATTCCAAAATTCCGACCGATTGCTACTGGAGCTTTTCACGGAAATTCTACAAAATTTCTTTTCAGAAGTTCTTCCAGAGATTTTAATCCCTGGTGGGATTATCCCGGAGCTCCTGCTGCATTATGTCTAAAGACATTTTCGAGATCTTCACAGGAGTTTCTCTAAGGATATATCTCAGATGTTTTAGCGGAGTTTCTCTTAAGATTCCTTCTGAATATTTTCCGCGATTCTTTCCGGTGTTTCTTTTGGGATTTGCTAAGGAGATTTTCCGGATTTTTTTCTAGAGATGCTACAGAATTTCCTAAAATTTCTATTTTTCCAAGGATTTCTCAAGGTGTTTTTAAGAATCTTATGCAGTTCATCCCAGGATTTCTGTTTTTTTTTCAAGAAATTTTCTTAAGCTTTCTTCTACAGTTTTTTTCCTAAATTTCTACAGAAGTTTAGGCTGGGATATTTCCTAAAGGTTCACTAGAGATCTATGTCGAAGTTTCTTTCGGGACTATTCTCAGAAGATTCCATCCAGTGTTGGACTTGGGATGTGCCTTAGTTTTTCTGACTTTTCCTCGTAATTGTTTCCGAGCTCTTTTCGGAATCCCTACTAGAAATAGTACCGACATTCTAATTGCCCATACAATTAACTATGTGTTAGTAGCTGCAGAGATATTTCTAGAAGTTTCTTCGGGAGTTCCCATCGAAATTCCTTCAGGGATTCTTCCAGGACTTCCATCAGAAATTTTCCCAGGGGTTTCTTCAGGAATTCTTTCAGCAGCTGTTTCAGAGTATTGTGCACTAATTAATTAGAAACACACTACTTGATAAATGATGGCAAGTTATTTATTACACTATTTTGTAACAAATAATTACATGAAAGCTTATAAATGCACAACGCCCCACGTCGGGCGCCAATGTTACAAATAAAGTTATGCAGAACACTACAAATGCATCGTGCTCCACGATGGGCGCCCATGTAACAGAAAATATACTTTGAAGCCCTACAAATGTTCATTTTATTTTCCGTATTGAACCCTACGTTTGGGGCAAATGCACAAAACACAAGGGCATTTTTTATTACCGTACAAATTGGTACCAAGGTTCTCAGAATTCACTGTTTTTTTTTTTCACAGAAAGGGTTTATATATATATGGAGAAAAACAAAATTGAAAAAAATCAGGGTCGCCTAATTTTCCGGCAAACTCCAATGGAAAACCAACATTTTCCACAGACACCACCTACTTTGAAAAATCATAACTCAAGAACGAAGCATCGTAGACACAATGTTTTTTTATGAAATCATAAGCAAATTTTCTCAGCAATTGAAAAAAAATACAAAATGATAATAGCTTTCCACAAAATTTTCTGTTGAGGAAAATCGGTTGGAAATGTCGGAAAAACTATTTTCGTACTCCGGAAAAATTCTAAAAAAATATATTTGTGGAAGGGAATTACATAAGCTATATTCTGTGAAATTTTCAGGATGTCGTTTTTCTCCGTTCCTGACCAATTTTGTGTAAATTTTCCAGAAGGGCTACATGAGCCGCTTTTTTGGAAAATCATAACTTAAGAACGAAGCATCGTAGACACAATGTTTTTTTGTGAAATCGTTAGCAAATTTTCTAAGCAATCCAAAAAAAAAATACAAAACGAAAATTGTTTTCCACAAAATTTTCCACTGTTGAGGAAAATCGGTTGGAAAAGCCGGAAAAACTATTTTCGAAGCCCGGAAAAATTCTAAAAAAAATATTTTTGGAAGGGAACTCAGAAACGGAGAAAAACAACATCTTGAAAATTTTACAGAAAATAGCTTATGTAATTCCCTTCCAAAAATATATTTTTTTAAATTTTTCCGGACTTCGAAATAGTTATTTATGCGACGAGTTGAAAAAAGATTATTTTTTCAGCACAGTCGTATATTTATCCAACGAGGCTTGCTGAGTTGGATAAATATGAAGAGTGCTGAAAAAATCGAGTTTTGCAACGAGTTCAATACAAAATTTTATGTGATGATTTTTTCATAATGCAACTCATTTGAGTTGCATAATGTTCATATCCAGAAGGTGGCCAAAGCCGGAAGGATACGGTGGACAGAGCATGTTGCAGGAATGCCGGACAACAACCCTACAAAGCTGGTGTTTGCAACTGATCCGGTTGGCACAAGAAGGCGTGGAGCGCAGGGAGCACGATGGGTGGACCAGGTGGAGCGTGACTTGGCGAGCATCGGGCGCGACCGAGGATGGAGAGCGACAGCCACGAACCGTGAAATATTGTTGATTCAGTTTTATCTTGAATTTGATGTAATACTAAATAAATGAATGAAATGAATGTTCATATTGCAACTCAAATGAGCTTGCTCATTTTTGTCAAGATGTGTCTCATGAGCTTCGTCTCATGCGCTGATTAAAGTGGAAAATTTCATGACAAAAACTTCCTAAACAAACGAGAATTGATACCTAAACCTTTGTATTGAGAGTCCCTAGTCGTATCGCATAGACCAACTAGACACTTGTGTTGTGTACGGAAAAAAGTTGTTGAGGTTCTTCGTTACCAAGAAGTTGTTTTTCACCTTAGATACCAACAGCCCGGAAGCTATGTGCCTAGCTCGCACCCACCAGATTTTCGTGAGACTCCTAGCAGCGCAGCACACTGCGATTTTAACCCTAAAAGGGATACCTTCATGGCCTCAGTTTCGTCAACTCGCTGAGTGTGTTCCATCAAAAACGAGCTCTGAAAGGCGCCTGGGGTCCAATGTACCCCAGGTATCCCTTTTAGGGTTAAAGAGCTAGGAGATAATTCGGCGGGAGGCTCGCTGTCACATTTATGTGCACATGAGCAATGGGAAACTCTGCTCGAGAGTGTACTACTCGAACTACGCACATCACTCGATCCATCGTCGCCTTGATCAATAGTATCAGTTTACCCGGAAATCCTGGATAGCAAGAAGTATCCGCTTACTGGTAGAATTCATGTAGAGATTCACGTTCCCTATTTTTGAACTTCCTTTAAGAATTTGGTTTCCTATGGTTCCATACTGTTTGAGCCTTAGTGGCATTACGAGTTGGAGAGATCTTGAGCAAAACGGGAGGTACATAATGGAGATGAATCCCTCTACGCAACATAACGTAGCCGATGAGGCCACCAAGTGTGAGGAAGGTCCATCCACTGACGTCGAATCCCGCTGGTTTTGAGGGCCGAGTTTCCAATATCTTCCGGAAGCGGAGTGGCAGAAGAAATCGTCATTTGCAGCATTCCTTACGGACGAAGAGCTTCTACCAGGTTCGGTTCTCCAAGAAGGGATTGGTGGCTCCACTGAGGATGCATTCGTTGCGAAAGCTTTTCCAAATAGGAACTGAGGGCGATTGCCTACGCACACCGTTTTATATCAAATTGCCGTAGTCGGATCAAAGGCCAGGAAAAACACTAAGGCAGAGTTGCGAAGGGCGGAAAATAGTATTGTACAGGTTGCAGCGTTGGATCGCTCTATGCACGTACCTGACGACCAGAGCAGTCCACCTGGAAGTTGCCCACACCTTATCGATAGAATCATGTAAAATGACCGTTCGCCGTTTCATCGCTCGCCGAAGATCGCCGATTGAAGTTTATTCCGATAACTGGCACCAATTTTCAAGGCGTCAGCAGAGAACTTCGGGTAGAAATTGAAAGCATCGGCAAGCAACTGGGGAACCATTCACTAGCACAATCACTAAGTGTAGGGTAGGACGGGGCAAGATGTATGCTGCTTGAAGGAATCTTTATAACGGTTAAAGCAAGCACCGGGAAGCTGGAATGAACCCTTCAATTCGATTGTGATGAAGCTAGGATTGCACCGTTCAAACTATGATAACTGCTAGTATTTAAAGAAGATGTGAGATGATATAACCTACCTGCAGAGCTTGGAAGATTCATTCAAAAATGAACGAATTGCTAGTTTTCACGCTGCTTTGAATCACATTTTTCGTTCGTCCTCCTGGACTGCACACCATCGCACATCGCTTGCCTCACGAAGAACGGCAGAAGCAACTAAACAACACTCAAGTCCACCGGTGGGTGCGAATGCCTCATGCTGAAGTATATTCACGACCAACCGCGGCGATGAATGTTTATCACTCGTCGGGGCTGGCCGAAGCGAGGAATGCCAGTTCCTCTCTCCTTTGCTTGTTGCGAAATGAACGAACCAAACGTACACACTATCAGCAACAGAGACAGATATATCCAAGCCACATGTAAGAGCGAGAACGCATGTGTTGCTTCTCGGTGATAAACAAACACACACCAGAATATTCGACGCCGTCGTTTCCAATAAATAGGTGCAGCTCAGCAGCATTGTGGCATGGGACAAGCAATCTTCAACTTCTTTGTGTTGTCTCTTTCGTTCGTCGTTTGGTTCGTTCACTGCTGCTCTGTTCAGTTAGGAATCAATATTCACGGGGTGCCGTAAAATTTATTCCTCGTGAGGCATGTATACTCACGAACGTTTTTGGGAACGATAATTGTATGTTCATGTTCACGGATTCATTCAGCCAAGCCCTGCCTACCTGTTACTATATGTGGATGATATTCTACTAGTATCAAGCAATCTCGAACTCATTCAGCAAATCAAGGAAAATATGTTCTACCGTTTTGAAGTGACCAGTGAATCAAAATTCAACCATCGCGCAACAATAATGACAATGTCGCAACCTGAATTTGTTGCGACATTCTAGCCAATGCGACATATGTTTGTCCCAACTTGAACAAAATAGGACAAAGATCGTGCACCACGAGTTTAGAGATTTTTAAGCCTTGCATCGTGATTTTCGAACGTCAACTTCGATTCGGTAAACACTGCAACGATGCTGAAGATGTATCATCAAAAAGATTCGATTTTGGGTTAATAATAATTGATTATTCACGAGTTGAAAAGTACGCAACAAATTCAGCTTCCGTTTTGTCTGCAACAAAAAATTTCGAGATCATGTCATTTCATTATCTGTTACCAGTTGAGATAAAGAGTAATCGCCGCCTCTTCTTTGTTGCTTGTTTTGTGTCTCTTTTGTCTGACAATTCTCTTCACTGGAAGTGACAGATATGGGTGAAGTGAAGCGTTTCCTTGGACTAAAGATTGAACGAGATATGGGTGATGGACAAATATAAATCAGCCAACCGAAATATGTGAAGAATATGGTGAAGAGATTTGGAATGGCTTTGTGTAATCCTGTTTCAACTCCACTTGAAGCAAACCTGAAATTGGAAACAAACGAAATAGAAGAAGTAACAGAATCTCAAGGAACTTCTGGTTTGCCTGACATACCTGGCAATTTCGTCAAGACCAGATATTTGTGCCGCCGTCAATTTCTTCAGTCGTTTTCAAGCGAAACCTTTGGGTATTCACTGGGACCATTTGAAGAGAATCCTTAGATACGTCAAAGGAACTCATTTGGATAACATTACCGAAGGGAGAATGATCCCTTTACCCTGACAGGATACGCTGATGATGATTGGGGAAGCAGTGAAGATGGCCGGCGATTTATTTCTGGATATATCTTTCAAGTTTACGTTTCGACGGTGTCATGGTCTACGAAGAAGCAGAACTCTATCGCCCTATCTTTCACAGAAACTGAATATGTGTCCCTCAGTGAAGCTGCCTGCGAAGCTATATGGTTTCGGAATCTGCTGACGGAGTTTGAACTTGAGATGACATAACCAACCGTATTTGTCAGGCGATAGTACAGACTGCAGGAGGAGTCTTCCGTCACCCTGTATCAAAGCTGATCATGCTCCAGGTAAAAGGCGAGGTTAAAGCAGAAGCATCAGCGAAACCGAAAGTGCATTACGGGCCGGGAGATCAGTTTAGGTATCGATAACGAATCGGTACTCAAAGCCCAATGAACTCCGTGGGAATAGAATAGGCATCGGTCACGGACGTCACCAATCAACAATGATTGACAGACGAAATCGTCATGACAGAGTTGAGAGATGAAAATTGTAATGAGTGAACCTCTTGTTTAGTAATTTTGGGCTCGATTGGAACTAAAAGTACCAGTTGGTATGTAGATCTAACGTTGAATTGGGATTGTCAAAATAATAAAATCTTTCCATAGCTTTTAGAATTCGAAACATTAAACTCTGGGGCGATTCTCTATCGAAGTCCGAAACATTGATCCTACAGTGAATGAGTATTTTTTATACTTTTTTGAACACAATGTCGTCTGTTCGAACAATTAGAAAAAATAGCAAGACACTTTGGGTAGATATGCCAATGTTTCTGGTTACTTGCTCTAATACAGAGGGTTAACAAAGTGGATATCGTTCTCAATATAAAAAAAAATACAATACAATTCAGTATGAAATCCTTATCAGGCAAATGTGCAAAAGGCTGCTGACCGCTGAGTACAAATGTCGGGAAAGTTAGCTCAAAGTTTATTTATCACTGATGTTCCCATGGAATTGACTATAAACAGATTCTATAATAAACCCGCTTTAAAACTATTGTTCTTCGTGACATTTGTGTCCACATTTTAATACATCATGTGGTCTTATGTTGAGTTGGTAGTCTAGATGCGAGACTGAAAAGAAAAACAAATTTATGAGAATAATTTAAATACAACTTCAAATACAAGCATGTACCTCAATGTGGAAAGCCAGAACACCATCTTCGCCGTCGTGAGGAATGTGAATAGAGGCACGACCATCAGCAAGCACAGTAACGGATTTCCCCGTGCAAGAATGTCCGTCTTTGTTGCCAGAAATGACGTCGCAGTAAATTCCAGCCGGAAGACCAGTTTGTAGAATTTCAAGCATGTCTTGCCCTTGCTGATTGTTGAAGGCCACAAAACCACAATTACCACGAGCAAAGGCGATCTTGTTGTCTCCATTGGACCACCAATTTGTCATAGGAGTTCCCCAGCAAACGTTTCGGAAGTTGATCATGTTCGTTATTTGGCGCCAACGATGTTCACAAACCCATCCGTTTCCGCAGGATTGATCAGCATTGATCGACGGAGAAACGATATTACCGTTGCCGTCCTGTGGTGGTCCTTGGTCTCTGTCGTCAAAGAAGAAGGAACTCATAATACGCAGTTGTCCGAACGGATAGGCAGCAGCGAAGGCAGTGGCCATCTTGTACGCCTTGGGTGATTTATGCGTCAATGCATGATCACGTTGGTTATCGTGATTATCCACGAAAACCAGAGCATCTCTCGATGGCAAAAGTCCCCATTCTTCTCCAATGTTTCTCAACCATGTCAGCGCGTCACCTCCAGAGAATGCACGTCCCACATAGTACGAGTACTGGAACTCGGTTACTGTTCCGAGATGGGTGTACTCATACTTTCGAATGGGTTCATGAGCACCACCATCGATGACTTCTTGCATCATGAACGCTCGTGTTCCTGTTCCGAATCCGAAGGCAGTGTTGAGATTTTTCAAACGGTTGAAGATCGCCTCCATATCATGCGGATACATGTGCTTGGCTGCATCCACTCGGAAACCAGCGACTCCAAGGTCGATCAAATGGTCCAAGAACTCCACAAATCTATCGCGAACCCATTCTCGACTTTGATCCAGATCTGGCAGTCCAACCAATTCGCAGTTCCTTATTTGCCAAGCATTGCCCCAGTCAGTAATTTCACACGAAGGGTTGAAGTCCAGTGCGGTGAATGGAACAGCTGGGAAATCACGATCACCCGGATTGGAGATGGAACCTCCAATACCAACCCCCGGTTGAGCAGCCATGTGGTTGATGATTATGTCTACGTACAATCGAACTCCAACAGCGTTGCAACGGCGAGACATATCCAGGAAATCCTGTTCATTGCCTGATCGGGTCTCAAGCTTGTTCGATACCGGTTGGTATCGTTCCCACCATGGACGATTGCTGCCCAACCAAATGATCACATTCTCATTCACTGGCGATAACTGTAAAGAATTCGATTTATTAGATCACACACAATACAGTTTCTTACCGATTTTGGCAACACGAGGTGAATTTTATGTTGCCAAATTGGGGTGTTGCCAAAATCGGTAAAAAAATTTGTGGATTATTTTCAACTTTTATGCGTCAATTTGGCTTATATTATAAATATGGACTATTCACAAGCTATAAAACGATCTCTGTAGGTGACGTTCATAAATTACGGCATGATTGGTAAAATTGTCGATTTTGGAAAATTGAATGAATTTTGATTTTTTAAAGAAAAGTAAGGCTAAAATAACACTACATTTACAAATACAAACGATTTTGCGGTAAAAATTTTTGGTCAAAATTTTTTGTTGCCAAAATCGGTAAAAAATTGTTGCCAAAATCGGGTGTTGCCAAAATCGGTAAGAAATTGTTGCCAAAAACGGGTGTTGCCAAAATCGGGTAGGAAATGTTGCCAAAAACGGGTGTTGCCAAAATCGGGAGTAGACAAAAACGGGTGTTGCCAAAATCGGTAAGAAACTGTACATCCGTAAACAAATGTCAATTCTTACCTGAATTCCTCCAAAGCCACGTGGCCCCAAGAAACGCTCACACTCGAGAGCGATATCGGAGAATTTCCACTCGAACAGATGCACGATACCACTGTGGCCACCCCAGAAATGAGGATCATGTTGACCTTGAACGCTGGCAATCGCTACCAGGATAGCCAAGGCCAGGAATGTGGCCCGCAAACAATGCCCCATTTCTGAATTTCAAGATATCGACGACGTGATGTACGGCAGACAAATCGGCCATCGTTGAGTAGTCCTACTGCTTTTATAGACGTTTCGTTATCCGAAAATTACGCTGTTGTACAACAATTGAAACGAACAGGTTGCAATTGCTGATAAACGGAACATTTGTCGAGATAGGACGACGAAATTGGCAATCTTTGGTGAAATTTGATAATACGTATCTACGAGACGTGGTATCTAATCGTGTGAAAGGTATCTCCAAACCCATTACTGAGATTACATGTCATACCTGAAAGGACTGACTGCAGGGGGTCTAAAAATAAAAACACCGTTCAACAACTGGTTCGCTCCATGGAATGCAACCCACCCAGAGTTATCCGAATTCGGGTTATACACAATCATCTTGGTTTGGGTCTCTTAGCATTGATCAATTCCGAGCAATAAGAAGGCGAACTCGTTCGCCATGGTGGCTCCAGAGGAAGGCTCCAGAGAAACCGTCGAAATTGTTCATCTCGTTTTCTATCGAAGCCGCCTTTATCGTTATATCTGGTTAACGAAAAGACAGATCCAACCCCTTCGTAATGTGAAAGAATATTTTTCTTTCTTAACACACATCAGCCCACTGGGCCCAGCGTCCTACAGATACCCCTAAACGCCATATCTTGAGAACTACACAATAATTCAGCATACTGTCTTCGGAGAAGTTGTTCAGAAGATCTATACTTCTTGCATGGTGAACAATTAACTTCAGAATTGGCTCACTAGGTGGCGCAAACATTGCCGCAAAGATTACATATTGCCGTGGTTTCTGAATCTAATTTCAAATGTGAAGTAAGCAGTGGCGATTCCCTAACCTGAAATCTACCTGTTAGACAAATGATAATTCTAACGATCCTCAACAAACCAGTTCAAGTATACCTATATGAATTATGTGTCAAAAAGATTTTCAGTTCAAAATTATCCCACTAGATGGAGCTGATGTAATATTACGGTTATCTTTGCCTAAATACACTAATTTATCTTCAAAAATATTCAGCAACCTTCCTGATAATTCGATAATTCTCTATGGATTTCTTCTAGAATTCCTATCGGGTTTCATTTTGTGATTCCTCCCTAGATTGCCATAGGGATTCGTATCAAGATTTCTCATAGAATTCCCTCTGAAATTTTACCCGGTAATCCTCACAGGATTCTTCCTGAGATCCCTTCAAATATTCTTCTAAGGATTTAGCCAGCGATTGCACCCGGCATTCCTTCATTGATGTCTTGGCTGTGATTTAGTGATTTATTTTGAAATCCCATTGGATTATGTTAATGTCATCTGGGTTTCCGTCAAGAATTTTCCGGGGATTCCTCGCAGGATTTCTTTAGATCTTCCTCTCGGGATTTTTTCATTGATTTTGCTTAGGTTTTTCATTCAGGAATTATTTCTGGAAGTATTTTTAAGATTCTTCCTCTATTGATCCGCCCCGGGTTTGCTTTGGGAATTTCTCTTGGGATTCTTTCATTGATTCCTCCCGGGATTCCTTTAGGGGGGATATTCTCAGAATTTGTTCAGAGATATTTTCCGGCATTCCATCAGGGATTCTTCCCGAGTCCTTCATTTTTTCTGCGGTGATGCCTTTAGGAATTTCTTTCTGGGGTTCTTTAAGCAAATTCTCCCGGAGAACAATTCCTGCATTCATTCAGGTAATCTTGCTAAGAATCATTGAATGGTACTTTTGGGAATTCTATCTGGATGTTTTTTTTTTCGAATCCCTTCGTTGATTTCTCATGGGATTCCTTTGAAAATTTTGCTTGGGTCTTTCTTGGGAATCCTTTCGGAATTCTTTCAAGAATTTCTTAATGGTTCCTTCCCGGTTTTTCGTTAGGGATTTCTCCTGGAATTCCCTCATGGATTCCTGCAGGATTATGTCAAGGAATCATGCAGGAATTCTTTCTGAAATTCCGTTACAAATTTTTTTCGGGATTCTTTCATTGATTCCTCATGGATTCCTGCAGGGAATTCTTCGTTCATGTTTATTTTGCGCATTCCATCAAAACTGCCCTCAAGATTCATTCAAGGATTCCTTTCGAGTTTTCTTCATCAGCGATTCCTCTAGGATTCTTTCTGGGTTCCCGGGATTTCTTTTGATATTTCTCCTGAGCTGCTGTTAGGTATTCCTTCCGGGATTTCTTCATTGATTTTGCCCAGGTTTTCTTTATAGATTCCTCCTGAAGTTGTTTTATGTATTCTTCCTGGTCCTTAAGGGGTTTCTCTTGAGCTCAGTTCTGAGACTCCTGCATTGAGATTTCCCGGAGTTTCTTTAATGCTTCCGTTGGGGATTCCTCCTCGATCCTGTCAGGGATTCCTTCAGAAATTTCTCTCGTAATTCCGTCTTTGTTTCTTCCTGGGTTTCCTCTAGAAATTCATCGCGGTATTTCTTCGGAACCCTTCTTGAGAGTATTTTAACCCTCTCCTTTCGATTACTTCAAAGGACTATTTATATTTCGCCGGTGATACATATCCCTTTCGGAACGGAGCGCAAAAAAAGGGAAATTTTCATATAAATCGCTCAACTTTGACTCTCCAGGACTTTTAAATTTCCCAACAAAATAACAATTGTTGCTCCTCATTCGGAAAAACTATTCTTTATCTTTCGATTTTTAAGTTTGACCACCTTAATAAATCGGAAATAAAAAATATGCAACAGATTAAAACTTTTTTGTGTCGTTTAACTATATGGGTAAGCCTGGCTTACGAGTTAAGCCGAGGTGAAGAAACCGGCCCTAAGAGTTATAAGAGCCGCATTTGTCCTGAGTCGATTCTGAGACTCCTGGGACACAGGGATGGATATTTATTAATGAGTTCGTTCCATATTATAATAATTATATACATAGATTTCTCCTGGTTTTTTTTTTTCAGGGATTCCTCTAGGATTGTTTCAGAAATCTCTTTTTTAATTATTCAAGTAAATTCCATGTTTTTTCTTATGAGATTCATTCAGAGAGCATTCCAACATTTTTTTAGTAAGCTTTAGTAAATTTTCTGAATTATTCCTGGGTTTTCGCTTGGGATTCCATCCTGCATTCTTTCTTGAATTCCTTCAAGAATTGCTCCCAAGTTTCGAGCTCTGGGATTCCTTCATTAATTCTTCCCCGAGTTCCTTCAGAGATTTCTTACGAGATACTCCAAGGAATATTTTCATCACTCCCCTCTGGGATACTTCTATGGATTTCATCCGGAAACCCAAACTTGATTTCACCCGTGATTCCTTCAAGAGAATAATTTGGGTTTTCCTTGGAGCATGTCATCTGGATTCTTTCATTACTTTTTCCATCGATTTCTCCATTTCTGTAAGAGATGCAAGAATGTTTGAAAATTGCCCTTATCATTATTCGCGGACTGCCAGAATCGTTCAACCCATTGACGACGGTCTTAGAAGCTCGCAATTAAGAAGAACTCACGCTTGAAATGATAAAGAAGAAGCTCGTTGACGAAGCAGAAAAGCAGCCCAAACAGAAGGGAAAATTGAACGAAGAGGTTTTGAAGAAGATCGGAGGCAGAGGTAAACAGCAGAAATCAGTAACCGGCTACTTCTGTGGAAGAAGAATTGTCGAGTATACTAGGCAGAGCAAAGTACCAACGAAAGGTTCAAGAAGAAGCCAAATAAGGAAAAAAACAAAGGCAGTACGTTAAGGTGAAGAAAACAAAACGCTTGTGTTCATGGTCCGGTAGATGGAAAAGCAATTCGTACAGACGGTGTTAGTGACTGTGTGATTCGATGTCTCGACAGCAACGACGAAGAAGTCAAGATCACGTTAACAGAAGTAATCTACGTTTACGTCCCCGAGCTGGAAGGAAACATGATATCAGTGGCGAAGCTTGCAAAGAAAGGTGTTCGTACGGTATTTGATGGCAAAATATGCAGTTTGATCTTCAATGGAACTGAAATCGAAACGGCAGATCGAGTTAGTGGCCTGTACTGGCTGTACTGGCATGTACACGGTGAAGGACTCTCGTTCTTTGATGGTGAATAAACGTCACAATAACAAGGATTGCCAACACTTGTGGAACCACAAACTCGGCCACAGAGATCCAGATGTCCTAGGTGAGATCGAACGGAAGCACTTGGTGTCCGGGATGCAAGTGAATAATTGCGGAATACAGATGCCGTGTGAATGTTGTATTGAAGGAAAGATAGCAAGACCGGCGTTTCCATTGGTAACTGTAAAGACTTCGAAGGAGATCCTGGACATCGTTCATATGATGTAAGCGGCCCGAAACATTCAAATAAGCTGTATCCGGTGCAGAACTCGCAAAATGGAGAAATGCGATGCACGAAGAGATGGCGTCTCACGGTGAAAACAGGACCTGGGAGATCACCGAACTACCTCCAGGGCGTAAGACAATTGGATGCAAATGGGTTGTTGTGAAGTAGAAACATCACCCCAAAGCTACGTCCCTGGTTGATTGCAAATTAACTGCGAACCTTAGCCTGTGCTGAACAATGCAACAACTGACCGGCATCACACTGGTCAGACAGATAGAACGGTGGTAAACAACCATTCGTGGTCGGAAGTGCTTTCACATAACCTCAGGAGTCCCGCAAGGTTCCATCCTAGGTCCGGTGTTATGGAATGTCATGTACGACGAGGTGTTGAGGTTAGAGTTTCCAGTGGGAGTGATGATTGTCGGATTTGCCGACGACATTACGCTCGAAGTCTACGGTGAAACGATCGAGGAGGTAAAGTTGACTACCAACCACTCGATCAAGGTTGTGGAGGCGTGTATGCGGTCCAGGAAACTGGAGCTGGCTCACCACAAGACAGAGGTGACGGTTGTTAACAACCTGAAGTCGGAGCAGCAGACGGAGATCAGTGTAGGAGAGTGCACTATCCTGTCAAAGCGCTCTGTCAAGCACTTGGGCGTGATGATCGACGATAAGCTTACCTTCGGTAGCCACGTCGATTATGCCTGTAAAAGAGCCTCTACAGCTATTGCGACACTGTCCCGGATGATGTCCAATAGCTGAGCGGTGTACGCCAGTAAGCGCAAGCTTCTGGCTAGTGTTGCTACGTCCATACTTAGGTATGGCGGCCCGGCGTGGGGCACCGCGCTAAGTACTAAATGCTACCGACGGAAGCTGGAAAGTACTTACAGGCTTATGTGCCTGAGGGTTGCGAGCGCGTACCGTACCGTGTCACACGACGCTCTCTGCGTCATTACTGGTATGGTGCCTATCAGCATTCTTATCAGTGAGGACATGGAGTGCTTCGAAATGCGCGGCACAAGAGGCATACGCAGGACTGCCAGGATGGCCTCTATGGTCAAATGGCAGCGCGCGTGGGACAGTTCCACCAAAGGAAGGTGGACCCATAGGTTGATACCGAGGGTAGATAGTTGGATTAATAGGCGCCATGGGGAAGTTACATTCCACCTGACACAGGTCCTTACAGGTCATGGTTGCTTCCGACAGTATCTACACCGTTTCGGGCATGCGGATTCTCCCGAATGCCCAGTGTGCAATGGTTTAGAGGAAACGGCGGAACACGTTTTGTTCGTGTGCCAGCGTTGTCGCACAATGCGTGACCGCATGCTTGCCACATGCGGAGAGGACACAACTCCGGACAACTTGGTCCAGAGAATGTGTAGGGATGAGTTTGGCTGGAACGCCGTTTCAACGGCTATTACCCACATCATCGTCTGGGAGCTACAGAGGAGGTGGCGCGTGGACTCGGAGAATGGCTAGTCCAGATGCAGTACAAGAGGTGGACCAGGGGTTCGGAGTCGGCTTCGTAGGTCATACCGATGCCCTACGGTCGAGATCAACCCTTACAGCGATTAAGTGGCCACGGAGAGGAAGTCCCGGTAGTGGTGCTGTCGTGGCGTCGGTCTACTGGGTTGGATCCAAGCCCGCGGTTGGAAAGGGGTCCCCGGCAAGGGTCGGGGCAGGTGGAGACCCTGCCGTCAGCAACCTACGGATGCATCTGATAGGGCCTGAAGGGTAGTGATACCCTTCCTTTGCGGGCAGGTCAGATCGGGTTGCATGTGGGCATCTGTTCTTGATGTCCGCTCAGCAGTAGGGCGCGGGCGGGGTTGACTCTGCCCGCCTTCCGAGGATAAAGGGAGTGGCGAGGACCACTCGGGAAACTGGCTAAGCGCCAGCATGCTACCGTGATGGACTCTCCAAAGCGAGTCATCGATGTTCGTTGCTGCAGGCTACGCAGCTAAACTTGTGGGTGCGATGTGCACTAGCCCTTCTCTGAAGCAATACCTTCTTGGTGGTTCCGGAGAGACGTAGGGTTTGGCGACCATAGGAATGGTTTAGTGGGTACGAGGAGAGAGTAGTCCTGGATTTTACTTTTGTTGTAGAAGACGGCCTGTCAGACCTACACTACCCTAACCTTCTGTTAGGGTGTCTGTTGAGCAGATTATCCCCCTATGGTTTAGAAGGAAAAAAAAAACAACCATTCGTGTAGGTAGCAGTTCGCAAGACAAATACGGGATGATGAACCCGCTGCTTGGGAGATAGCTGGAGAGGAGATGCGTTCAATCCTGCAGTGGTGGATATGTTGCAGGAGATAATCCGATCACTGATATGAGAGTTATCTCAATACCCCGATTCGGCTCTTCTATCTACGATCCCAATCAACCGTCTGGCAATGACTTATCGATATCATCATTGCCAGTTAACATCGACTACTCCCAACGATCGCAAGTGAAGGCCTACGCACGGCCAATTTTATCGTATTTTTGTGTCTAGTTATTAAGAAACAAATGTTAGCGCTTAAGAGTAATAAATGTACTTCACGTAGTTCGTATTTGTACTAAAATATAGTGTTTTTTAATGTACCGCGAGTGAGTGTTTTTCTAAAACAGAGGAATAGTGCCCATAGTCCGCTGGATCTGGAATTCTATCCAGAAAAGAAGGCAGAATTGCCCAACCAACCATCAACCGGTCGAGTGCTGAGGAACCACCCCACACAATCGAAGGAGGTAACAAGCGAATGCAGGATGAGACCGGTCAAGTGGCAAGATACAAAGCCAGATTATAGTGGCCCAAGGATTTTCTGAAAAGTTCGGGACGGATTAATATGACCTAGTATTTGCTCCGGTCGTGAAGCAACTGTTCTAACACTCGCAACGGTGGACATTAAAACAGCATACCTATACGAAGAGCTACAGGAGATCTATATGAAGCAACCTCCAGGCTTCAAGAACAGTAATCCCAACGACGTGTGCATACTACGAAAAAGCCTCTATGGACTGAAACAAGCAGCGAGAGAGTTTGGAACCACAAGATTGATGTAATTTTCAGGAAGATGGAATTTCGAAGCTCCACAGTTGATTCTTGCCAATACGTCGAGCAAATAAAGAAGTCCAACCTGATCTACGTCGATGATATTGTCTTGTCATGGTTGTCCAAACGGAGTTCGCGTACCGTGCACGGTACCGTGCTTTGGTGGCAGCACTGAAGGAGGAGTTCAAGATTATGGAGTTAGAATATCTTGATTTCTTGCTTGGAACACATATCAGGATGGAAGCTGAATAGTATGCAGTGTAATCAATCAAACTACATTGAAAAAAACTCTCGCGCTTTCGGATGACGGATGCCAAGACATCAAAAAATCCCAACGATGACGAACTTTCTACAATAAAAGGAGGAGAAAGTACTGCAGAATCCGGAGCATTTCTAAAACCTGATTGGGTGTTTGCTATCGGTGTAAAATCAAAACATATAGACACATATGTATAGTACTGCCATAAAAAGCAACACCTACATTTTTACTCGGGCACTGCCGACGCCCGACGTCAACCCATCCGTCGCGACCACGTGGTGAACGGGTTGCCATGCCGTGGCAACGAACGAACCACGCGAGCCGCAATCGCAGCAAGCGGGTTAAAATTTTAATAAAAGAGCAGAAGTGAAAATATTCATTTTCGAGTAGGACGCGCATGGTCGAGTATTAGAATAATAAATTAATTTGTAAACGCGTTTGTGTTAAATTTTAGACTTAAAATAAATTGAATTTGCTAAAATTCAATGCGTAACTCGTAAATTATTAATCAATTCTGAGGAAAAGTGGCTTTGGTGAAGCCAAAACTGGTACCAGGAAACTACACAA
Organism: Aedes albopictus; assembly: GCF_035046485.1. Taxonomy (NCBI): domain Eukaryota; kingdom Metazoa; phylum Arthropoda; class Insecta; order Diptera; family Culicidae; genus Aedes; species Aedes albopictus. Next base: position 448,109,896 of record NC_085138.1, on the reverse strand, counting down.
CCGTCCCGCAGGTGAGCCCTCTGACGATTTGAGTTCGAGCGAACCTTCTGGAACAGATCTTGTGGTGAATAAACTTGTTACCATCCATTGTTGCCCAACGGACAAAATGGAAGCAGACCTATTAACGAAACCTTTGGGAGCCGTCAAACTAACGCAGCTTAGAGGAGGAATTGGAATACGATTGGTCAATGTTGACCATTTGAAGAAATTGCTAAAAAATGCATTATAATTTATGGATTTTCTGGACACTCAGTATGGCCTTACTCTAGGTCTTACTGCATAAAAAAAGTTTGAAACAGATCATATAAAAGTGTAAACGAAAGATAAAAATTAGAGACATTTTTTAGATAGATATAGACATTTCTGCAATAAGCCATAATGTAATCTGCCGGTCTTTTTCTCTTCTTTTAGAATAGTTAGTATCAATACTAAACAAATATCAGTAAGTCATCAAATACATTGAAGATTTTTTTGACTACAATAGACTTCTAATTGTTTACGTGAAATCAAGTTTTATTTATTGGAACTTTACTTCTGATAATATATTTATCGAAATATCTGAATTGTGAAACATCTTGAAAGTTGACGGGTAAATCTCGATCAAACTACGAGTTTTACAACTCCTCATAACTTATAGTTCCTCTTATTTACGTAACATCCCAACTAAGGCAATGTCTTCTCAACTTAGAACTCTACCAGCACTTTTACAGTTATTACCCGAGAGCTTTCTCTGGTAATTCATTTTGCATTTATGAATCGTGTGGCAGGTAGTCACGAAGATATTACAATTTCCATTATAAAAAGTTCACGGAGCGACAAAGAGTCGAAAATGTTACATTCAGCATCGTGTTGCTGCTGAGCGCGTTCACCACTTCGAGTTCATTCCTGCTGGTAGCTCCTAGAAGTTAGCCTTGCATCTCAAATTCCACAAATTCTTCTCAATCGGTTCATTATTAGGTCATCACATACTTTGCTAGTTCACGAGGGAAATGAGTGAGAGGTAACTGCTAGGTTTTATTGGTGATTATTTTGATGATTAGATATAAAGTCAATACCCTGACTCCTTCTTGACCTGCAGTTGTCAGCGGCGAATTCTTTCTCAGATAGCATGTTATACTACCAAATAGAAGAAAAGATTAGTACTGCCAGCCAAGTACCCACAATCGACTCGTTGCTTCCATTTTTTCTTATCTTAGCGAAATTGTTACCTCTATCATTATCGGAAGCTTGGCAAATTTTGATGATAGCGATCCCGCTATATAAGCGTTTTAAGAAATATGGTCGTATTTGCCTGCTGAGTTTTGCAACGGCACGGCAGTTCCGTTTGAACAACTCGTAAGGATGCAGTCTGTGCTGGCCTCGTTGCTGGCCGCAGTAATCTTGTTGGCAAACTCTAACGTGCAAGGTCAACATGATCCTCACTTCTGGAGTGGACATAGTGGAATTGTGCATCTGTTTGAGTGGAAATTCTCGGATATTGCTCTCGAGTGTGAACGGTTTTTGGGACCACGAGGCTACGGAGGTATTCAGGTAAAGTTCGGGTCTTTCATACTCTCTTTTTGGAATTTTGATGTATTGAAATTTTACGTTACAGTTGTCGCCAGTAAATGAGAATGTCATTGTTCAACTAGGAAGCAATCGTCCTTGGTGGGAACGATACCAGCCCGTATCGTATAAGCTAATAACGCGTTCAGGGAATGAACAGGATTTCCTGGATATGTCTCGTCGTTGTAATGCAGTTGGAGTTCGTCTGTACGTGGATATCATCATCAATCATATGTCCAGGGATCCAAACGATGGTTCTATCGGAACGGGTACCGCCGGTTCTACTGCCAATTCTGCTACACGTGATTATCCCGCTGTTCCGTTCTCAAACATTGATTTCAATCCTTCCTGTCCGATCACCGATTGGGGTAACGCTTGGCAAGTAAGAAATTGTGAGCTATTGGAATTGCCCGACTTGGATCAGAGTAGGGACTGGGTTCGCGACAAGATCGTCGAATTTTTGGATCATTTGATCGATCTGGGCGTGGCTGGTTTTCGAGTTGACGCTGCTAAGCATATGTATCCGCATGATATGGAGGTGATCTTCAATCGTTTGAGAAATCTCAACACCAACTTTGGGTTTGCTGCAGGATCACGTGCGTTCATGATGCAAGAAGTCATCGATGGTGGTGCTCATGAACCCATCAGGAAGTATGAGTACACCCATCTTGGAACAGTAACCGAGTTCCAGTACTCATTCTATGTCGGACGTGCATTTACTGGAGGTGACTTCCTCGTATGGCTGAGAAACTTTGGAGAAGAATGGGGATTGTTGCCATCAATAGATGCTCTAGTTTTCGTGGATAATCACGATAACCAACGTGATCATGCATTGACTCATAAAACACCGAAGGCGTACAAGATGGCCACTGCCTTCGCTGCTGCTTATCCTTTCGGACAACTGCGTCTTATGAGTTCCTTCTACTTCGATGACAGAGATCAAGGACCACCACAGGATGGCAATGGAAATATAGTTTCTCCGTCGATCAATCCGGATCAAACCTGTGGAAACGGCTGGGTCTGTGAACATCGTTGGCGCCAAATCGCCCACATGATCGACTTTAGAAATGTTTGCTGGGGAACTCCTATGATAAATTGGTGGTCCAACGGCGAAAACAAAATCGCATTCGCTCGTGGAAATTGTGGTTTTGTGGCTTTCAACAATCAGCAAGGGCAGGATATGCTCGAGGTTCTCCAAACCGGTCTTCCCGCGGGAATTTATTGTGACGTTATTTCTGGTGAAAGAGTAGGACACTCTTGCACGGGAAAATCGGTTACTGTGCTTGCTGATGGTCGTGCATCCATTCACATTCCCCACGACGGCGAAGATGGTGTTCTTGCTTTCCATATTGAGGTAAGAATTGCTCAAATAATTGACTTTCAACGAAGTATTCCAACAGTTTACATTTATTTCAGTCTCGAATCTAAACCAGCACCCAGTTAAGTTCTTCGTAGATGTCGCAGTTATAGCGAAACCACAAATCAGCACACAATTTGGAACAGAAGAGTACACTCAATACGACCAAACGACTTTGTTTCCGTCTGGAAGAAAAGATATCATATTACGATTGATTCGAGACATAAATAAAATCAACGAACAAGTGATCTCACCTTTTGACCAGTCCCAGAAAACATTCACTGAATACTTCTTTAGAGCAAGGAATACTACCGCAAAGCGCCACTGGACCGTTGCGAAGTCTTCTACTTAAGTTATCTGGTAGCCAGCTATCTGACCATACCGCATTATTATTACAGCAGTTACAGCTTCGCAAGCACATTTCCACCAGAGAACTGGGAGCATTCGTAGCATTTCGACGATCAAGAATCGTTGTTAACTCGATGGGGAAAATTAGGTTTTGAGCTATCGCATCACAGCTTACGCGTTGATAAAAGCAATTCTTCGGAATTCTAAGGGATGAATGAACACCAAGAAGTTATTCCTCGATTATCGTACTCTGTTAAAATTGTAACACAATTACCTTTTCGGTTCAACGGCAGTAAATGATTCGTAACTTGGTTGCATGAACTTCTCCAGGGCAATCGGATAGTGCGTCAGGGTGTAGTTGTTGAACACTCTCACGTGTTCCAGAGTAGTCGTGTTTACAACGAACGGTAGCAACACCAGATTACATCTTTCTGCAGACACATATGTCAACTGCGGAATCGTAAACAACTTTGTTGGAATTCGACACAGCAAATAGTTGTCGTCTAGTATCAGTTCTTTCAATTTGTGACAATTGGACAGCTCCACAGGCAGCTCACTAAATCTGTTTTTGGACACCTCTAGAATCTCCAAGTTCTCCAATGCGCCTATCTCTGTAAGAAAAAGCCATTCAATTTGTGTGGACACCATCGCTAACCCCCTTTTGATCGTACCTTTTGGCAATCGAGTCAGTTTGTTTTCACTCAATTTCAAGCTACACATATTACGTAACTTTCCGATACTTTTCGGTAGAGCTTCAATCAAGTTCTGCGACAAGTTCAGCGACTCCAAATGTTTCAACAGCGATATCTGCTCCGGTACATCCACTATCAGGTTACCCGCCAAGCAAACGAACTTCAAGCCGCTCATTTCCTCACAGAACCACGCCGGAACCGATGGGATGAAGTTCTCCTTCAGGTACACCTCTTCAACCTGATCGCAGCAGGCGCGTAGCTCTTCGGGCATTTGCCGGAAATCGCGGTAGCTCCAGTGCAGCACTTTACCGTTCATGGCTGGCGCGAATTGTGGCCCGCAAACAGTCACAACCAGGTGAACCACAACCAAAACTATGCCTACTTGGTTTACGAGCAGATCGCTGTAAAACTTTCGTTGGCACACGATCTGTGCGCGCAGGGTGGTTCTTCAACATGTGGTCGTAAAATGTGCGCGCGTGCGTTCATCATCACAGTCACCCGCGGTGTCTTCGATCTAGTTCAAGAACAAAGCAAACCACTAGACACACAGTAAAATAGTAGGCTAGGAGAGGGAGGGGAGTCGATGGGTGGCATCGTACTACACAGCTGATCCTTGTTGTCTGTATTTTCATATTTTTAGCAAAAATTAACCTCCCTCAGTCAGCATTTCACATTTAAGTCGCTCGATCAACAGTGCGGATGTATTTTTAAACCGCATGGGCGAGGGGGTTGTTTCGTTAGGTAGATGAATTCACGTGAGTGTCAAGTTGATTCAGCCAGAGCATCGTGAAAGTATCACAGTCTTGATCACGGTCGTGGCGCCATTAATCGCGTAACGTTTCAAGGTCATTTTAGGATTTACCTACTTGTAATGGTGACGATCGAAGGCATAATGAGAGAGAATAGGGTAAAAAATATAATTTGGACATGTATGTAATTTGGACAGGCACGGCGTTGTATGTCTTGTTCCGGAGAGCCTATAAAAGTAGATACTTCTCAATATCGATTATTGGATCAAGTAGACCCTATTCTGATGACTTACGGTGAAAATACGCTTAGCAATTAAGAATTCACTTCAAAATTATCGAAAATGTAAATTATTTCACTAAAACCCCTCAAATGCACAGGTATGCAAGACGACATACACTTCGCAGTCACATACAATATTCGCCTCAAAATCGTTGGATTAATAATTGTAAGATATTTAAATGCCTGATTGCAATGAAAAATGTTCAATAAAGAAACATTAGGTAGCCAATCTCTTAACATTCATCTAGAACGCTTAAAATAGGTGGTGTCCAAATTACATTACAAGTTTTCTACTGTAAATATATTTTGGACATCTGACGAACTACATGGAGATGCTGTGCGATTGCATACTTGGAGGCGTATTCTGTGGGTCTGGCGATATTTCCTCGATTTTAAAAAAATTGTAATAGTTATCAAAATAGATGCCAGTTAAGCGAAGAAATTTGATTATTTGCAAGAAAATATTTGTTAATTTATGCTACTTCCATGATGTAGCAGTATTCATGGCTAAACATTGAGATAATTGCCTGTCCAAATTATATATACCTGAGGGTGTCCAAAACATATATTCGGTGTCCAAAATTCAATTCTAACAGGCGATTGGAAATTGTGATTTTCTCAGCTTAAAATGCTTTCGTTAAGGTTTTTGTCACCAGGAACATAAAGTACAGTCATATTATAAGCGTATTAGTAACTTTGCGAAATAATCAACTACCTTCTAAGGAAGCTAGGGGATGATGTTTCCAACGTTGTCTTCAGCCTGTCCAAAATACATGAATTACCCTAGGTTCTGAAGCTCATTATGGTTTACAGTTTTCTCATAAGTTTGAAAGATGTTCAAGATCATCTAAGAACTCCCTGTGAAGATGACTTTGGATCTACAAACGTCAATCCATTGGGTCTATAAAAAGACCAAGATATCATTCAATGATATTTTATGATAGAGGGTATCACAATGTTTTTAGAGCTGAGCTGTTTGTGAATTGGATTCGACAGATGTCTTTCTACTGTGTAATTCGGAGTTGTAAGCGGATCAAGATGTGTGAACATCAGATTGTTTCTATAAAAAATGACGAATTTATTAAACGCTACTGTGTAAATTCTACATGGTACCAATGTAGAATTCATTATGACGGTTTATGGTTGATCACTGAATGATAGATCTACGGTTTGGCTGGGCATGTAGAATGACGTCTCCAATGCCATTCCGCCAAATTGGAAGCTTTCGTAGCCGATCGTTACAGATTCCTGGAGAGATAATGATATAAATCTCTGGAAGAATCCTGCGAGTCGTTCCTGGAAGAATTCAACGTTGAATTTTCAAAGGAATCCCTGTAGAAATTCCAAAAATAAAGCCCTGAAATAATTCTATAAAAAAAGTTTCGGGTAGAATCTCTAGATGATTACTGGTAAAAAATCTCAAAAAAATCGCAGGAGAATTCCTAAAGTTATCTTGGATTATCCAATCCAATTTCACAAGGGTAATTTCAGTAAAAAATGTATGGAAATTTGGTGGAGGAATTTCTAGAGAACTCGGTAAATCCTTATGCAATCTTTGTAGCAAAATTTACGACATCTAGTGAGCCGATTAAGAAGTAAACAGTTACTGTTTGCGAAGAAAGGCGTAATGATCTTGTGTACTACTCCTCTGAAGACAGTGCAGTAATCGAATCGATTCGACAAAGCCTACAATAAAGGACGTAAGTCCATTCGCCTTGAAAATCATCCACAGCATCCTGAAATCCAGTACATAACGATATTCCTTCCAGTTTGCTACAAACCGTATGAAGTTGAAAAAAGCGCAGTAGGCGTTGCCGCGTGCAGACGTTTTTGGAGCTGCTTGTCACATCTTCTTTCGTGTCCGCGATTATGCTGACTGTTTGGCCGGTGCTACGCCATCCGGATCCGCGTGTGGAAGAGTGTTTGTGCTGTGTGAACTGTAACAGTGATTTGTGGTTTTGCGAAGAATCACGTTGCTGAAGATTTTGTCTGACAAATCGTGATACGATTGGTAGCGCTACGCCATCCGGAGGCGTTTTATTGTCTTGTGTGTGATTGCATGCCGCTGCTAGCAGTTTGGATAATGCATGGATATCGGTGGCCTCATGCCCATTATTTTGAAAGAGATAAAGTGACGTGTGTTCTAATGATGACTGACTGCGTGCGCGATGAAGGTGACTCGAGGAGGAACCTGACTGCGGCGAGAGGAGGAGTTACTGCGGCGTAAAGACGTTCCCACCAGGGTGCGATGACGTCACGTTTTCGATTCCCGCATCTTGTATCAATGTTTAGGGAACTCAAATGCATTGTCAATGGGGGAACTCAATAATTATTGATGTTGTCTGCAAACAATCCTATTGGGTGGGAATAGGGATGTCATATACGTGACGTTCCCATGGTGATGGCAACGCTACCTTGGATGGTTTACGGTGAGATTATTGATTGTATTTACAACAAATTGAACTAAATACGTCACGGGTCAGTTTTGAAGATTATCTTTGAATCAGGAAGGATGTTTGCTGTATCATTATCCATTTCATAACGGTAATGCACACATGCGGGGCTTATTGTAAGTGAAAGTGACTTCTGAATGGACGTGTCTCTCCAGCCATTCTTAATGGGTCTCTGAATCTGCAGTTTTGTGTAATTCTCAAGATATTGCTAATTTAGAGAAAAAAAAATCCGCTCGATCTACCGTTAGATTAATGAGCTATCGCAGCTGTCAGACTACAGATTTCCATCGAGGTATCATCAATCGGTCCAAGGATGCCTTGGATCACTGGCGTAGCCACGGGGGGGGTTTTAGGGTTGAAACCCCCCCCAGAGCCAGATTTTCTTGAACAAATTTCCAGTATAAAACGCTTTGTGATGAAAAAAATTTTCGGCTGCGCCGCTATTTTCAACCTACGGCTCAAATTCATTGTATATATTTACGAAATGTGAGTGTCAAATACAAAAAGGTATTATTGAACATCGAAAACCCCTCCCAGAGCAAATTTCTGGCTACGCCACTGCCTTGGATACTATGTTGATGATCAGTGTTTGTTGTTATTTTTCAGAGCAATTTACTTTGCAAGCTTACCTACTTTGATTTGGTAATCTGTTTCATTGATAGTATAGCGCATTTAGTTCACCACTGGACTATCGCACTAGTTTTCACGAGTGCGAAAACGCTAATAAAAGTGCGCGATTGCATCAAATCAACTTGGTGTCTTCAGAGCACTTGTTCACCATAGATTGAAGAAATAGTGCGCCGAAGACATCAACCTGATTTGATGCAAACGCGCACTTTTATTTACGTTTTCGCACTTATGAAGTCGCAGTTCGCAGTCCAGTGGTGAACTAAATGCGGTATATGATATTCATTGCTGCGGTAGGAAATTCACAGCTTCGGAAGTTTGCTTGCCGGGAGTTAATTAGTTGAGCATGAGCATGAGCATGAGCATTGGTGACCGTACACTTCGTAGTTGCTACTCCGTGATTGACCAGAGCTAGCGGAATTGCACAGAGAACCAATAGATGGGGCTTGGGATTAGCGCACCTTCCTCAATGTACACGTTCCGAGAGCTCACACTTTACTGGGTCAATAACGGCGCCGGCCACGTCCTTACGGTCTACCGGGGAAGGGAAGGAATGTTAGTTTGACAACCGTTGCTACTAGAGGTTGTATGTACTACTGGACCCTCCACAGTTGTCACGGGAAGGAGTTTTTGTTAGTTGGCGGGATCAATAGTTACATAAATCAGGATTCGCTTTGGTAACCGATGTAATGCATGTAACCGTGAGCATACACAAAACACATATACACAGAGCTGTGTCACCTCACAGTTAGGAAGAATGGTGAGTCCTTGAAAATTCTGAGTAGGAATCTAGAGAATGTCTTATGAAACGAAAGAGATCTTGCGTCACCTCGCAATTTAGAGAACTGGTGAACCAATACGCAGTGTTACTTGCCTCTGATACCATGGACTCGATACATTGAGACAAAACTATGAGCCGACACCATCAGTGACGGACCGCACAATTGAAGGGAAGAAATACTGAAAAACATTGTAAAACAAAATACTGTGACCAGCACCTTGAAGTGGCGGACTGTACAATAATATAGGGAAATTTCATTGAAAAAATGTGAATAGCGAGAATTTTGGCCGACACTTGAAGTGACGAACTTTACAGTGCTTGCCGCGTAAATTCTTGAAAGATTGGTATAAGTAATATATACAAACAGAACTAGGTAGAGGAAGAGATAATTTGCAAGATGCAATTGGATATTGACAAAAACAAAACACAAGTCGACACTCATGGTGACGAACTATACAAACTCGGTGAACGAATATTGAACAGATACATACACACATACACTAAAATTAGACACAAGCTATCATCTATTATGAATCAAGAAGTTAACTAAAATAGAGGCAATATAGTGGACAGAAACAACAAGGAACAAACTCACCGGATTATTCCCTGCAGCACGTCATAAAGTCCCTCAGGCTATTAAGCATGTTCTGTTCACTCGTTCAAACCACTCGCTCGATCTTCCGTTTTCTAGCTACTATGTTACCGTGCACGAACGTCACGAACTCAAAACCGAAATACAAAACAAACAAAATACTTTTCCCTCAATTCTCCCAACGACCACGCGCGACCCGAACTCGATGCCGACTCTACCTCGGGCTCGAGGAACGACGACGCACATGACACAAACCGACGACGATAGCGCTACGGTACCGAACCCTATTTTATCGTTGTTTAATAGTAGAGCAAAAATTCAAAGATGTCTATGACCATTGTAACCATTGTATCGACAACAAAATTCAATTCCCATAATACAGCCTTATTCCACATTTTTATTCAGGGACAGGTCGGTGTTTGTTTGGACATTATAACTCAGCATTGATGGAAGTAGTCCACCGAACGTTTCAAAAACTCAAAACGGGCATAAAAAAATCTTTACTACTTCATCATCTTTAATTTTTAAAAATGCAGGTCAGAAGAGTATATTGACCCAACCATCAATAGCTACACTCGAAAGATCCTAGAAATGGAAAAGTGGACTTATACACCGATACTCTCCCAGCTCGAGCACTTTCAATTAGAAATTCTTAATTCTGATTAGAATTGATTCCATTCAAATGTCAAAACTTTTGAGTCGAGCGAACCCACACTCGGTGGGTCAGTCCATATCTCAGAATCTATTTATACACGGAAAAATATTAAAACCCAAAGAATAAGTTTTAAAAACTCAAATTTGGCTAAACTGCTTATAGTTTTAACTCAAAGTTGGGTTGTTTTCTCCCTCGCTCCACCGCATTGTTGTCGAAAACAAAGAGAGAAGCACCGACGCATCCACTGCTCCTCCGTGGAAGAAGCCAAATTTGGGTTTTCTTGAGTTAACCCAAATTTGCGTCATTTGAGGCCTCCGTTGGGTGAAAATAACTTACCAGTGGGTTAATTTTTTTTGCCGCTCTCAAACGAGAACTACTCACTCACCACTTTAGCTGTTTGACGCAAATTTGAGTTATTCCACGGAAGACCGGGATTGCGTCAAAACAACTTAAATTTGGGTTGATTTGTAGTTCCGTGTATGTTGTCTATCCCCAAAGCCTTGCGCACTTCTCACACACACTCATCCACCTATACACATGAAGGCTATATAATTCTCAAAAGTTGTGCAGACCAGATTTCGCCTGTTATTACCACACGATACAGCGTTCACTCACCTCCATGTATGAGCGGAGTCGTCCCATCGCCGCGCCAGACGCACTACCACTACCCCGGCTGCCACTCCAGCATATATTTACATAATCAAACTGTAGAGAATGAAGCGCTCGTACCATTGCCCCCTCCGAAAGTGCATGCGCTATGTACTCAGCAGCCCACTAGCGCAAAAAAAAAAAAACAAATGCGCGAGTCGTAGGTTCATCTCTATTCCCCCGTCGCACTAAACAAGATTAGGTATTGCGGTAAAATAGAAAAAATCCAACGGGGTTGCGGTGGTTTCGACCGCCGCAGTCGTTCCGCAAACGTCAAAAGTGCTCGGTTCACGCTAAAAAGCTCTCACTCACTTGGTTGCCATAAAATTTAAAAATAAAGAAAATTGTTTCATTTATGGTTTATGTAATCGCAATTGCTGCCACAACATGTAACTTATTTCTAAACTATATTAGATGAAGTTTTAGCACTTTAGTATGCAGCTGTACGCCATTAAACATAATTTAGATTTTCAACTATTTATTTTTGTTTCAAGGTTGTGTGCATACTTTTTGAAGTGTGCAGCAGTTTGACGTTTGCGGAACAGGTCTTCTTTGTCTTCTTCACTCCGCCAGGTTGGAAGATTTCTCTGGATAAGCAATAGCATGTATATTAGGTAAAACTCTCTTTCTCTCTCTCAGCAAGCATCTACACTCTCAGCAAACGCCACTTTGTTATATATCCAGCTGTCATTCGGTGCGAAGAATCCATGTAGGGAAGATTCAAAAATTACGTCCATCGTTTTTCGGGATTTCTAGACCCCCCCTCCCCTCTCTGTCACGCAATTTCCCTATACCCAATACACGTACTGTCACACTTTTCTAGACCCCCCCCCCCTCCCCCAAATGTTGGACGTAATTTTTGAACGTTCCCTAACCATTCTGCGACTTCTGCGACCCATTTCAGAAACATAGAACACAGACACCTACATTCCTTGCGTTTCACTTCTCACCTACTCACACATGTTCTCACTTCATTCCATTTGCCTACTTTAACTAGCTCACACAAACTTTTCAGTGTCCCGATGAATGATTCAAAAAAATGAACGGCAAGCAGAACTCCAACTACACTGCGCTTTGACCCTCCTCAACGCCCATCCGCTCCCGCACAGCCAACAGGTTATCATTTATTCTAGCCGACATTAGTGTCATCTCGCAGGCATTCCTGGGCTTTTTGTAGGTCGTCGGGGTAGGAGCATTGTACCGCTTAGTACCTCTGCTTTGCGCTTACCTTGCACTTTCGTCGTCGTACCCATCTTCCACATTCCAGTACGATATTTACCTTTTTTTTAAGCTCATGGGTGCCTTTCTCCGTCTTCCACTTCTTACCTAATTAGCGCTGCCATCGTCACTTCGTTTGCTTGCCGGGAGTTAATTAGTTAGCGAAAAAGTAAATAACGAAAAATTCGAATTTATAAGCTGCTTGAAAGAAACGTTCGGACGCATAGTGTGGAATACCTAAAGAACTCGGTTAGAATTGAGTCTGATACAATGGGAAGATATGGCAGGTATCAGTGGCGATGAAATAGCTGTTTTGGCTCACATCGTAGTTCAACTACTTATCCAAGACGTTTGTAAAGTCCCTGCAAAGAATTCTGACAGAAGCTTCTCTATAAATAACAATCTGAGCGTAGTTGTAAATTTCATTTTATTCCATAATATTCAAATTCAAATAATATAGCACGAACTGATACAAACAGAAAGTTGGAACTTAACCATGCTTACGAAATATGTTAAGATTTGTTTATGTTTAAGTTAAGTAGTATGCATTAACAGTGTTTAGTAATAGTTTTTGCGCGTTTTTCTTTTATTCGTGTGAAATGATTTTGTTGCGTAAGGCATTACATAATAATACAGCGTTTTTGCTTATGATTAGAATGGTCACCGCCATTCATCAGACGATGGTGACCATTCGCAGTCTGCTTAGCAAGCTGGTCTTTCTTGAGTTCTGTCTTTTGCTGCCCCTCGGGTCCTCCGTTGAGTTCTCGCTTCTTCACCTGCACATCGCTCATGTAGTCACTGTCGACGCTGTCTTCGGCATCATCCTCACTGCTGCTGCTGTAGGTGTCCGAGGAAACCACAAGGGATTCATCAAAATTCAGCACATTGAACTGATGAATTCTGTGCAGCAACAGTGGATCTTCCGGAAGAACAAACATTTCCTCCAACCGCTTGTTGCTCAACGTTTCAGAAAGCCACTTCGTGACTGCATCGGTTAGATGAATATCCTGACTGCCGAAAGAACTTGAGGATGATTTGCGATCCTTGCTGTCACTGCTGGAGGATGTGAATGCCGCAGGGCTTTGGACACCAGAGTCAAATTCTTCCGAATATTCATCCATAGAGAAATGCTTGCATTTTTGCTCTTCTTCTTCTTCAACACCTAGCTCGTGGTCTTCCAACTGGACTAAGGAAGTTGATTCTAAGGGAAGTACAGTTTCAATCAGATTAATATCCTCTGCACTTGCTTGATTAGGTGTCGTTCCCTCAATTGTATTCACTTCCTTCGAGTCTGAAAGCACCTCTTGCACTTCGATATTCTCATGCACTTCAACGTTCTCCTCAATTTGAGGCATTGTATGTTCTTCAATTATTTCTTCTGATATATTAACGATTTCAGATTCTTGACTCACAGGATCGATGATTTCCTGCTCCTCTACTTCTTTTTGAGAACTTTCATCTTCTTGATTACCTTCTTCAAGTTGCAAGTCGGACAACTGTATACCGTGGAGATCGTTTTCGAGACATTCTTCGTCATCATCATCTACATCATGCTCAATAACTGAAGTAGAACTGATCGGTTCGACTTCGTTTAAATTCAGATTTTGTACTTCTTCTAATTCAACATTAATTTCAGCGTGAACTTCAGTATCATCTTCATCTAAATCCTCGTCATAAACAGCAATTGGTTCTTCATTCCTAGCTTGAGACAAATCTTTTTTATCGACAATAAATTCCGGTTCAATAACCTCAAACCCTGTTTGATGGTTTGCCACTGCTTGCCTCTTTTGTTTCTTTCCTTTTCCTTTGGCAGTCTTTTTACCCTTTTTCGACGTTGCTTCTTTTTTACTTCGCCTAGTTTCGTCGGACACGCCACTCACAACCGACTGGTCCGGCTTACAATCATCGAAGAACAGTTTTTCGGTTTTAACTGGTTCTGAATCTTCCTTACTCTTCTTGATAGTGTCCCTTACGCTAACTTCACGGTCGTCTTTGATCGCTACTTCTTTCCCGTTGCGAACGGTTTTCCATTCGCTCGCCTCGCTTGTTTTATCTTCCGGTGATTTGTATAAACTAACAGGCCTCGACAGATCTATGTTTTGTTCGGCGAAAGCTCGAGTCATTTCGATAAGATCCTTCTTGCGGGTTTTCTGAACGTGAGATCTCGGTTTACCGGACGATTGGGAAACCGCACTAGGGGGAGATCGATCTTCGACTTTTGCGGGATTTGCAGGTTTAGAAGATCGCGATGGCGAAGCACATTGATCGGCTTGGTGACTAGAAGGAAGCTCGCTGGTGGTTTGATTGGTGGTATCGATATTTTCAGTGATTGGTGGTAGAGTTGGAACCGTTCTATCGTTTGAGGTGGATTCGAAAGCAACAAAATCGACAGGCACTTCAGTGGGGTTGGGCATTCCATTCTCGGAGATGTTGGATACATTGGAGTACTGATACATCTGAAAAGGATGTTTATTTGTTACGGGTATAAATGCAGATCACATATTTCGGAATACATACCGTATCTACTGTTCCGTCTGGATAAAAAGTTGGTGGGTACTGAAAGGAAAAGTAAAGCAAATTGTCAGGTTCTATAGGTAATACTATCCATGTACGTAACCTAAAAACATAAAACACATTTGATTACCTCATCCAAATTCCTGTAACGTTTCTTCCGTCTCCTGAAGCTCTGCTCTCTAACTTGCTCTTCTTCGCTGACTCCTCCAAACTGATCGTAGTACATATCTGAAATATCGAAACATTTGTATACACCCACTATTCAAACGTCTTGAAACTATCCAAAACCCTTACCACCGTTCACCACCGGGAAGGGAGTCAACATGCATCCATAGTAGAAGTTATTGTAATATTGAGCCAAATCGTAGCTGCTGTCTAGTGGCGAAAGCATCGACTGTTGTGGCACTTGTTGATTCGAATCTGCACCATCATTCTCGCTCACCAACGCTTCGACAGTTTCCTCCGATATACTGTTGAACATAATATCGGAGTCCACGGTGTCCTGGAGGCCTTGAACTGCACTTTCCGAGATGCCGTTGAATGATTCGCTGGACTGAATTTGGTCGCCAATCGATGCCGCAGGATCCTCTTCTTCAGCGTCTCCGGTTTGTGCATCCTCGTTGAACGTAGAAGGGCAGTGGTAGTTAGGGGGGTAAATGTACGTCTGCCCACCGTTCATGTAGGGATAACCACTGTTATCTACGGCAAAACCTGCGAAAGAAGAACCATGTTGTATGATAAGGGTCATAGGAGTCATCTTGAGGAAATTATCTGCAATAGAAAGGTGCTTAAACTAAAGCTTTTTGAGAAAGTATCTTGTACCACAGGTACAGGTGTTCCCTCTTTCAAAATTTTTAGTTAAAAATAAATAACAAATAACACAGGTACAGGTGAGAATATCGGGATTCTCGGAAAAAAGCTGGTCGTTGCTTTAGAGAATCTTTTGAGTCTTGAATGTAAATAACGAAGAAGTCTTTGAAAGTTGATGTTGGAGACATTGAAAGAATTCACTAAATGAACTACTGCGCTACGTGAGATTGCCACATAAATCCCTGGTAAAATTCTTAAAGACTTGAAGTGAGCGTAGTTACCATTCAGCAGGTGCGGTATCTTAGATCTGGAGAATATGAATCCCATTGCCTACACTTCATTCAAATACAACATCTACAATAGCGGCGGCGATAGGGCAGAACATGCAGTCGGATTCGTAGTGATCGGGAAGCAGATTATGCGAATTACCTATATGTAGGTGGAAAGTTGCAACCAAATAGACCATGAACTTGTGGACGGTTGGCACTTTTCGGATGTCATTGATGTGAGAACCTTCAGCGGACCAAGATATCTCTTCGTCATTAAGATTTGAGTGCTGGATCAACCGTGGTGAACTCAAGAATACAGCGGCCGTTACGTTTTAGTATCCAACGTTTCTCAGCAAAAGGTGCACCAGATGAGTACCGCCAGAAGTTGGATGAGCGGATAACAGGTATCATCGTAAACGACAACATTGTTGAAGTTGTGAGGATCTCTCCACGCAGCAGGAACAATAGCAGCGCGGGAAGTGATAGGTACTACTCAAAGATGACCCAGAAACGGTTGGATCGATGAGGAGTACCGTAGGGTGACAGAAGAGAAGAACGTTTCCAGAATCCGGATGTTAGTGTGTTCTACCCGGAAGAATAGGTACATGGAAGTGAAAGCAACCAAGACAGCCAAAAAGAAACAGTATGAAGAAAGAGTACTTACGGAGGCGCAAACAGCATGGAACAGAATGAGGAAATTTAACGAAACTGTCAATGGCGAGCCGAGAAAAATAGCGTGCGTCACGTGCAATGACCGTGATGATAACTTGCTGACAAATAAAAATAGGGTAGCTCAGCTGCCGAGTAGAGGGAGCACTTCAATACTTTGTTGATTAGAGAGAACGTTAGCACATCGACGAACAGAGTAAGCACGATGTACCAGCTGTGGTGCCCTCGACGCTAGACGAGATAAAAAAGCTGAAAACAGTAGAACTGCTGGAAAATAGGTCTTTCCGTCTGAACGGTTCAAACGTCATTTGAGAAACTTTAATGGGTCACTGCAGGGTTTCTATGTAGAATTGTAAACCTCGTGAGAAATTGAGGAGGAAATAATTATACGCACTAAAACGAATGCAGGACAATCTCTGGAAAAAATAATGATTTGATATCTGAGAAGGAATTCGGCTGCCAGTCGACCCAGGAACTTTTCGTAATAGGAATTTTCTTGAGCATAGAAAATATTCGTGTAACAAATACTACATCTACTACTGGCAGAGAAAGCTGTCAGTTAACAACTGTGGAAGTGCTCACTCATGTAACACCAATCTGAGAAGCAGGCTTTGTTCTAGTTGGGATGTCACGCCAAAAAGAAGACCTCCAGAAGCATCCTGGTGTAATACTTTGACTAATCCAAGGTCAACTCTTTACGGAATACATGTTATATTCCATTTTTGTCACTATCCGTTTTTATCCGATTTCTATCTATCCGATTTTGTCAACATATTTCGTTTTTGTCAACACTCAAAGTTCTATCAAAATGTTTCCTTCAAGTACTTATTATTCATTCATGTACAATCTTGAGGATATGCATCTCTAAGGGCCGATTTTTTCACCTCGCCTTAACCAGCCAGCCATCCCGGGTAGAGCAAAAGATCTCAATAATAGCATATTTTGATATGGAGATCAAACTATGATATTATTTTGATTGATATATGAGGTAAAAGATCTAAAAAGCATATCTAAAATTTACTCCTGGAATATCATCACAATAGCATATTTAACTCTTGTAAGATTTAACTAATAAGAGCGAGTTATTAATTCCATCTTGAAATATCAAATTTTGATATTGTTGAGATGTTCCAGGAACTTTTTTTAGATATTAATTTCCGTACTTTTATCTCTTATGTCAATCAAACCATTATCACGTTTTGATCGCCAGTTCTTTACCTCTATCCGGGCAGGCTTATCCATATAGTTAAACCTGGTTTAACACTTAAGCCAGGGTGAAGAAATCCCCCTTTAATGAATTAGGGCCGATTTCTTCACATCGGCTTAACTCGTAAGCCATGCTTACCCATATAGTTAAACCTGGCTTAACGCCTAAGCCAGGGTGACGAAATCGGCCCTTAGAAGTATAAGAAGATGGCATAAAAGGCGTATGCGTCACAGTATCTTACAAGACATTTTCGTTCAGTTGTGAATAGAGCCTAAGTCAAGCTTTCTCTCACTCATAATTTTACTTTTGTTTTGTAAAACTTAGACAATTTTAACCAATTTATTGTTGAGGTATAAAACAAGTTATAGCTAGCTAATAATAGTTGGGAGATGCGTACAACAGACGCGATTATCCGGGGCTTGACATAAATCACTCCTGATAATCGAGCCATATTTTTCTGTTTAGTTTATTGTGTTAGGGCACCTTCATTTTCATTGGTGTTCCTTCCGAGCATACCTCCAGGATGTCTATCTGAGCCTTCCTTCAGAAACTTCCTTCTGGAGATTCTTATAGAGTGCTTAAGGAAGATTTATTTTTCGATTACTCCAAAAATGCAATATGCATGGGATACTTTCAGTAATTCCTGCTAGGAATTCCACCTTATTTGTCTTCAAATTCCTCAATGGATGTCTTCTGACAGTTTTTTTCAAAACATATACCACTTGTTTGTTTTGTCTGGGAGCCAGGAATTTAATGTAGGGATTTCTCCAAGAACTCTTAAAGGATGCCCAGAAGCGGCTCCAAAAGGACTTCCATAAATCAATCCTTTTCCACAAGAATTCCTGCGTGATTTTTAGATGGAACTTCTGCAAGATTCCAACAAGGAACTTTTGAAGAGTTATCACAAGAGCCTTCTTGATAATTGCCAAAAATAACTCCCGGAACACTTCTGTAAGTAAGTAATCACTCCAATATTAGGTATGTTGGAAGCTTTGCAGTGGCTCTCAATAAAAGAACGAATAACCTTTAATGTAATGACGACTATTTTTAAATTGACTAAACACATGTTGCCAGAGTACTGGACAAATATTATTGTAAGAGGACGAAAAATTCATTCACATAGGACTAGACAAAATAATGATTTACGTGTTGTGCCGTTAATGACAAGTACACAAAAGTCGATATATTATAAAGGAATCAGAATTTTCAATGAATTACTAAATGAAACGAAAAATGTACGAAGTGTACAAGAATTTAAACGAAAATGTGCAGAATGGATTAAATTAAGATATAGGTAATAAGCTGAATTTGTAATTATGTTTGTAAATTGAAAAGTTTTCGGCTGTGCCACTGGGCGTTTCATGCTAGTCCACTGTCTAGTATCGTGCTTTTTTCAAAGAGCAAATAGCTCACTGGAAGCATTAAACGTGCCCGAGTCTTTTTTTTAGTTATCAAAAGATGAATAAATGAATTATTATTATTATTATTATCTTAAAGTCAGTACTGTAGTAGGCGTTGATGTATCAAAGCAGAATTTGTCATAATGAAGAACTACTTGCATCAAGCTAGACGTATTTCCCTACAATTTCAGAAGTGTGATCGGAACGTTTATCTCGAAATTATATTTACAATCAAAATTTAAAGAAGCCTTTCGAGGTGGCTGTGGAAGATCTGGAGCATATCGGCATCCCGCAAGAACCGATTTAAAGTTGCCGTTCGAACGCTGGAGCCATGAAAAACCGACTGTTTGTAATCGCTGGATACAAGAATAAAAAAGTATTCAGAGAAAAACTACAGTACAAGCTGATTGCAGCATTACTCTCGTACCAAGAATACGAGAGGAGTCATGGGGATTAAAGAATGAACCGAAGGAGAACCTGAGCAGAATCGAGTTGAAGTTTTGATGAAGATTTTGTTGGCGAAGCGAGTGTTCACATCGAGGACGATGTGTTGTGTCAAGATGGTCGAGCTGTAGTAGGCGTTGATGTGTCAAAGCAGAATTTGTCATAATAAAGAACTACTTGCATCAAGCTAGACGTATTTCCCTACAGTACTGCTATGCACAAAAACCAAAAAAAAACTTGCAGGAATCCTATAAAGAACTCTTCGAGAAATTTTTGGACAAGTCTCAGAACGATTTGCTGGAAAAATACCACAAAAAAACTCATCGAAAAATACAAGAAACTCCTGACGAAATTTTAGAATAAATTTTGAAGAAGAAGAATGTTCTGCAGGGACTCCAGAGGGAACTCCTACAGGTGTATCAAAAAGAACTTCAGGAGGGATTGAGCTTGAGCTGGATGCTACTCTTGTATCGCCAGAACAGCTACGCTCACACAAGGAACCCATGAGATATCTGCCGGGGACTAAACAGGCATCTTCAGTGTGTGAGTGTTGGTGATCTTCTATTTTTAGGCGACAATGACGCCTGCCACGTCAGGTTAGAGGTCAATGTGGGGAAGGGGAAGGAAATAATGATTGCAATCATTTGTATCCACATCAGACCGCATATACCTCTGCGTCTGCACAAATTCATGCAGATGTCGAAGTGTTGGTAAGGTATGGCTGGCAATGGGTTCACACATTGGTGCGTGGATGCCAGGCGTAAGGTGATAGATTAGTGTATTTATTACTTTGACGATATTGGGACACAGTTCGCTTGATTGCATAACTCGTAGGCGTTATATGGTAGATTGACACTGTGCTAGGGAAGTTGGAAGAAAGGGAAACGTCTTTTTCAACCCATTTTTGTTCTAGTAAACTTATGAATATACATGAATTGTATATATAAAAAAGAGAAAGAGATAAAGACATAGAAAGATACAAAGTAGGAGGAAAGGGATGGGCCAGGGTTTGAACTCAGAACCTTCTGCATATAAATCAGAAGCGGTAGCCACTAGACCACCAAGCCCGTATTTAAAAAGAATTTCAGGAGGGATTTTAGAAAAAAATCTTGGAAGAATACTCGTAAGAAATTCTCAAGAATTCAAAGAACTCTTGTAGGAATTTTGAGAAACTAGAGGAATTTCAGAAGAAACTTCTTGGAGAATCCCAAGTTCTGGCGAAGTTCCAAGTGATAGCATAGACAAATTCCTTGAGATTTTCTAAAAGTGGAATCAGTGAAGGAATCCCTGGTGGAATCTTAGAAAATACAGGGGATGGCCAAAATGTTTGGGATAGGCAACTTTTTTTTCTCTCACAAAAAAGTTCATCATGCTATAACTTTTCATAGAGCGCATCAAAAAATTTCAAATTTTGACTGTTTGTCAACCTAGTATATGTGCATCATTGGTACAAATTTGGGCTCGATTAATTAATCTTTCGCAAAGTTAGAACAATTCGGGTAAAACACAATTTTTCAGACAACTCATTTTTGAGCTGTCATATCTTGGAAACCAGTGAACCGAATTGAATGAAATTTTGAACGTACACTAACAATATATAAATGCTTCACAAACTATTAAAACATAGGTACTTTCTAAACGTTGGAAAAAGTTATCATAGATTGACACTTTTTGGATTTTTCTCGAAAAAATGTAATTTTTCTCATCAATCTCAATAAATTTTAGTGTTGATATAAAAAGATTTTCAACTTCTGTTCTCAAATTATCTCTAATCAGATATATTAGAGCCTATTTAGATTGAAGGAAGAACACATTTAATAATTTTTGTGTGGTATTGTAAATTCGACTTATTTTCCTCTATATGGGTAAAAATTTCAACCCGGTATAACTTAATTCGCCGTGAGAAAATATTTCATTTTATAACGTCGTATCAAGCATCAATATATTGTTGATAAACGTTTAATAATTCATTCAATTCGGTTCACTGGTTTCCGAGATATGACAGCTCAAAAATGAGTTGTCTGAAAAATAGTGTTTTACCCGAACGGTTCTAACTTTGCGAAAGATTAATCAATCGAGCCCAAATTTGTACCAATGATGCACATATAATAGGTTGACAAACAGTCAAAATTTGAGATTTTTTTATGCACTCTATGAAAAGTTAAAGCATGTTGATTTTTTTTTGTGGGAGGAAAAAAGTTGCCTATCCCAAACATTTTGGCCATCCCCTGTAGGTACTGCTCAAAGACGACCCAGAAACGGTTGGTTCGCTGAGGAGTACCGGAGGGTGACAGAAGAGAAGAACATATCTGAAGCCGGATGTTATAGTCTTCTACCCGGAAGAATAGAGAGCGGTACATGGAAGTGTAAGCAACCGAGAAAAGAGTTCACCGCCAAAAAAAGAAACAGTATGAAGAAAGAGTACTTACGGAGGCGCAAAACAGCATGGAACAGAATGATATGAGGAAATTTACCGAAACTGTCAATGGCGCGCGGAGAAAAACAGCGTGAGTCACGTGCAATGACCGTGAAGGAAACTTGCTGACAAAACTAGGGCAGCTGCCGAGTGGAGGGAGCACTTCAATACTTTGTTGAATAGAGAGAACGTTAGCGTATCGACGAACATGGTAAGCACGATGTACCAGCTGTGGTGCCCTCGACGCTAGACGAGATAACAAAGCTGAAAAACAGTAAAACTGCTGGGAAATAGGGCTTCCCGTCTGAACTGTTCAAACGTCATTGCGAGTCTTTTTAATGGATCACTGCAGGGTTTCTGTGTAGAATTGTAAACCTCTTAAGAAATTGAAGAGGAAATAATTTTACGCACTAAAACGAATGCAGGACAAATCTCTGGAAAAAATAATGATTTGATATCTGAGAAGGAATTCGGTTGCCAGTCGACCCAGGAACTTTTCGTAATAGGAATTTTCTTGAGCATAGAAAATATTCGTGTAACAAATACTACATCTACTACTGGCAGAGAAAGCTGTCAGTTCACAACTGTGAAGTGCTCGCTCATGTAACATCAATCTGAGAAGCAGGCTTTGTTCTAGTTGGGATGTCACGCCAAAAAGAAGACCTCCAGAAGCATCCTGGTGTAATACTTTGACTAATCCAAGGTCAGCTCTTTACGGAATACATGTTATATTCCGTTTTTGTCACTATCCGTTTTTATCCGATTGCTATCTATCCGATTTTGTCAACATATTTCGTTTTTGTCAACACTCAAAGTTCTATCAAAATGTTTCCTTCAAGTACTTATTATTCATTCATGTACAATCTTGAGGATATGCATCTCTAAGGGCCGATTTTTTCACCTCGCCTTAACCGGCCAGCCATCCCGGGAAGAGCAAAAGATCTCAATAATAGCATATTTTGATATGGAGATCAAACTATGATATTATTTTGATTGATATATGAGGTAAAAGATCTAAAAATCATATCTAAATTTTACTCCTGGAATATCATCACAATAGCATATTTAACTCTTGTAAGATTTAACTAATAAGAGCGAGTTATTAATTCCATCTTGAAATATCAAATTTTGATATTGTTGAGATGTTCCAGCAACTTTTTTTAGATATTACTTTAGATATAACGGAAATTACTTTTATCTCTTATGTCAATCAAACCATTATCACGTTTTGATCGCCAGTTCTTCACCTCTATCCGGGCAGGCTTATCCATATAGTTAAACCTGGTTTAACACTTAAGCCAGGGTGAAGAAATCGCCCTTTAATAAATTAGAAGTAACCACCAATGATGGCATAAAAGGTGTATGCGTCACAGTATTTGACAACACATTTTCGTTCAGTTGTGAATAGAGTCTAATTCAAGCTTTCCCTCACGTATAATTTTACTTTTGTTTTGTAAAACTTAGAAAATTTTAATCAATTTATTGATCAAGTATAAAACAAGTTATAGCTAACTATGATAGTTTAATAATAGTTGAGATATGCGTACACCAAAGATCGGACGTGATTATCCGGAGCTTGGAAAAAATCACCCCTGATAATCGAGCCATATTTTTTTCTTTTCATTAGCTTATTGTAGGGCACCTACATTTTCATTGGTGTTCCTTCCAATGATTCCTCCAGGATGTCCATCTGGGTTTTGCTTCACAAACTTCCATCTGGAGATTCTTATAGAGTTTTTATGCGGGATTTCATCTTTCGATATCTCCAAAAATGCAATCATGGATGGATGCCTTCAGTAACTCCTGCTAGGGATTCCACCTTATTTATCATCTCTGTATTTCTTTACATTCCTCAATGGATTTCTTCTGGGAGTTTCTCCAAGAAATATTTCAGAAGTTTGTTTTGTATGAGATTCAGGAATTCAATCTAAGGATTTCTCCAAGAACTCCTGAACGATGCCAAGAAGTAACTTAGTAAAATAAATCCATCAATCCTAAAGGTTTTCCACAAGAATTCCTGCATGAATTTTAGGTGAAACTTTTGCATGATTCCTACAAGAAACTTTTGAATAGTTTTCACAAGAACATTATTGATAATTCCTAAAAATAATTCCCGGAACACTTCCGTAAGGAACATCAGGAGGGCTTCCAAAACGGAAGTTCTCGGTGATTTGCAGATGTATTTCCTGGATATTTCCAAGAAGCAACTCCTGGAGGACACCTTGAATGAAATCCTGGAGGATGCCCTGAAGCGATGTTACGGGTATAAATATTTGTTACATTAATAAGACAGAATAATTGTATAATATGTTCAAAGTTCAATATTCGTGCGTTCTTTGTGTTACATGTTGAATTTTAACTTGTAAATATTCCTCTTGTAGTTACAACAATTATAGGGTTCTGGTAGAATACAGGCCTATGAAGTGCGCAATTTTATTTCGATTGCCAACATTCAGGCCATTTCGGTGCCGTAATAAATACTAGAGATGAAAACCTTTCCCTGCCACAGACTTCAAGTTATAGAGCTCTAGTATCAAAACCCGAAACGGGATGCCCCCTGAGGATTAGAAATTCCTAGACAAAACTCAAGCTATGAAAGCAACTAATGCTGCGAACAAAAGGCAACATGCCAGAAAAAATACGATTACAGGATTGACTGATGGACCAACAACATTAATGAAACCTCGTCATCCTGACATCGGAAATTGTTATCCACTAGGGTAACAGGGCAAAGTATATGTTCTGTGTTGTGTTTGTTCAAATTGTGATGTCTTTTATTTGTGCATTTGTAAGGTTCTATGTGTTGTGATGTGATAATCCTTCATAATAATTAATTTTATTTTATTTTTGTAACAGAGAACGCTTGAAGGAAACGTAGTAAGCAACTCTGGAGAAGTTACAAAGGGGCTGTTCATAAACCACGTAGACCAAATTTTGCCCATCTCAGACCCCCACCCTTTCCCCCTCGTAGGCTATTGTCCACGCAAAAATTTCGAAATTTGTATGGAGCGTAGATTTTTGCCAGAACCGCCCACCCCTCCTCCCCCATAAATCTACGTGGTTTATGAACGGCCCCAAAGACAAATCCAGAAAAATATCATGGAAGTACCTATTCAAAATCAAAGTTTCAGAAGAAACTATTGCTGCGCACATAAAACACAGAATCCTACAAAGAGCTCGTCCAGAAGGTTCTGGATGAGTCTCAGAAGGATTTGGTGGAGAAATACCAGGAAAAAAACTCATCGAAAAATACAAGAAAATCCTTAGAATAGATACCTTAGAATAAGGTAAAGAATATTCAGCAGGGACTTCAGATGGAACTCCTACTACAGAAAAGACGAATCAGCCGAGAGCTGAAAGTCTCAATAATAAAGATAAATCAAGTCAATCAAATCCTACTACAGGAGTATCAAAAACAATTTCAGAAAGGATTTTCGAAAAAGAAATCTTGGAAGAATTCCCGTAGGAAATTCCAAAGAATTTAAAGAACTCCTGTAGGATTTTTTGGCGCAGTTCCAAGTGATCCTTAAGATTTTCTAAAAGTATCCCATTAGAAACTTCTAATGGGAATCAGTGGAGGAATCCCTGATGGAATCTTAGAAGATACTCGTGGAGAAATCCCTTCCGGAAGGAAAGCAACATATCCTTCTTTGTTAAGATATCTAAATCACGTTCCGGGAGATAGATCATTCCAAGCATTGTGTCATTCTTCAAAGCGTCGGTCCGGTTACTACACTGAGAGGAAATTATATTTTAATTTCACTGGAAAAAGTTAAGTAACTGTTCGAAAATGAATTTTCCAGTGAGTTTACATGAATGAAGTGAAACCCACTGGAAAACTTAGTGGAACTCCGAAGAAAAACTATTGAAAATATCGTGCAGTAAATTGTATGTGATTTTCAAGTGGACTTCACTGCAGTCGAATGTATGAAAAAAGGAGCGAGTAGTTGCCACCCATCACTAATGCACCTTTCTTATAAGGACTATTCGGGTTGTCCTGAAATATGGAGACGAACCAAGTTTTAAATGTTTCGAGTTGAGGCTAATCGGGAATAAAGAATTGCAAAAACTGCTACATTTTTACCGAAAAACCACTTGCTTTCCATATAATTGTGTACCTAGTGAGAATAGACACATTCTACCGTGACGTGACGTTATAACGTTTTTACGCCTTTTCGGTAAGATTTTCCACTATAACTCATAAATAAGACCGCAAACATCAAATATTTTGTATATTCGGATTCGGATATAAAATTTGCAGTAAATTTGATCAGTTGAACCTAAGGAATTGTCATTGTCATTGGAAAAGCTGATTGAAAATGGATGAGTAGCGTGACGTTACAACGTTGTAACGTCACGCTATTAATATCCATTTTGAACATACTTTTCAAACAAAAATTAACTATTCAACAAATCATATTTGTTGTAAATTTCACAAGGAATCCTAACACGCAAAAATATTTGAGGTTTACAGTCGTATTTTCGAGTAATAATGGAAAATCTGATCAAAATGGTGTCAAAACGTTGTAACGTCACGGTAGAATCTGTCAATAGCTATACTAACCAATCATCTAAGTTTTTAATGTGTAGTTAGATGAAAAAAAACCTACTTCAGTTTTCCAATGGAATGTAAGTGAAATTTTCTCTTAGTGTAGATCTGTAATATACGGCACTCTTGCGTTCGACTAAAATACACCACAGTTAACTGAGCAATCGAAATATGCTAAAATACGTCAAAGAATTCTACTTTTAGGGCAAACATTTTTCTTTATATTGAAATGTTGCGAGATATTTTGTCAAACAAAGAACTAAAAATCGCGAAACATGTTGACAAACACGAAACATATCTATAACAGTATTGTTAAATGTTTTTAATACTCTCACCGCATCTCTGATTGACCGATGTATGCAACAGAACATAGTAACCTCTGGATTGCGTTGACTTTTTTCACACTAGGCTGCTTTGACCTATCTTGTATCAGGCACACCATTGTTGCCTTTTGCGCAGCTGACGAAGCATGCTGTACAAGTGTCTCATCTTTCCAATTAATTAGTTACTGATTATCTCGACGTCGATTCTATATTACTCGTACCGACATGAGATGTCAGTAGAGGTATCAGATTTGAGATTATGGTTATGGGAAAGTTGAAGATGTTAGATACCAAAACACCTTAATATCTCCATGCATGCTTTCATATAGCCACATTCAAATTATGTCAACCACCTTTGAAGAAACATATAATCGTAAAAAATACTGCATACGTCTTTAGCGTAACTTTTGATTATGTAGTCTATATCTGTATGACAGAACAATTCTACCAACAAAGATATGATACCCCAATTTACAAACGAAATCTTCCGTGATACGATTTCTTATCTTCTGTTTACCCACTCTTCAAAACGAAACACGTGTTTGTCCATCACTCAGTAGTACATAGCAGTAGCAGCAGCCGCAACACTTACCATTCATGACTAGAACTCCACTCGGATCGATGTATCCAAAGTACGGCAACGGGGCGGGATAGTCCAGCAGGTGCCCATCGGTAAGGTACGTTGAATCGGACGTAACCGATTCGGCGGTGGACACCGTTCCACTACCGAGGGCCGCATCACTCCCATCAGTCGTCGTTCCATTCACGGAACTGCTTCCCGTTGCGGTTCCACTCTCATTCGCTGATGTCGTTGATGTCGTTGTGTGTTTTTTCGGCCTGGATAGGTAGCCCTTCTTAAACAGTACATCCTGTCGTGGAGTAGTTATTTTCGTATATTCTTCTGCGATGTGAGAAAAGTTGAAGGTTAATTACGTCCTTGATAAAACTCAAACAATCTACGTACCTTCGTTAATGATCACAGCACCATTTTGTTCGCTTTTGGGTTCGTTAACGTTATTGGATCTACTTCTATCATTATAGCTACTGTAATGGGGTCTCCTACTACCGTTGTGATAATAACTACTCTTATTGTAATGACTTTTAAAATGAGCTGAATAGTTCCTCGAAGGATGAGTTCGATACCCATTGGGGTATGTTTGGCCATTGCTTTCGTCGGTGCTTTGACTTCGGAAATAACCGTTGTTGGTGTTCCATGGTGATTTCCGCTCAACGAACGCAACATTAGAGGGCGCGTTCTCTGAACACGATGATCTATCTAGGTTTGGTGCACTGTATGCGGATTTTTTGGTCCCTCGAGATGATTCGGATGCTGTGGATTAGGAAGAGAAAAGAACAAACGAATTACAATTAAATTAGAAAAAAATACCAGGGGTCTCTGACTAAACGGAGAATTCCAAACTGATCTCATTAAATCATTTCTTTCTTTGGATTCTAAATATCTGATGTAAACTGTGGGGTTATGGCTATGGATCGCCAATCCGGGTTCGATTCCCGTTCCGGTCGGGAAAATTTTCTCGACTTTCTGGGCATAGTAGTTTATCACTTTACTCGCTTCACAATATACAAATTCATGCAATGGCAGGCAAAGAAAGTCCTTCAATTAATAACTGTGGAAGTGCTCAAAGAACACTAAGCTGAAGAAAGGCAGGCCAAGCCCCAGTGGGGACGTAGAGCCACAAAGAATAAGAAGAAGAAGATGTAAACTGTGACACCATGCTGTAAACATGCTGGAGGCTACGGGTTCGATTCCCGGTCGGTCCAAGAATGATCACTGATCTCAGGTCATTGACTGAGGAACATCTCAGTTAGCAACTGTGGAAGTGATCATAGAACACGAATTTGAATAGCAGACTTTGTCCCAGTGTCCCAGTGAAGACGTTGGATCAAGAAGACATGAACATAACACATGAAAAATAAAATCGATTCCTTGATTTCAGCTATGCTTTTAGAAGCATTTTATGAATACTTTTCACCTGTCCACCAGTGTTATCAGCATAACTAAGTCGTGACTTCCACGGTCACATGGAAATAAGAAAAACCAACAGAAAAGTGTAATCTGGTTCCTAACATAGCATGCGTATCTGGTCTGGAGCACACCACTTGGACTAAAGGTGGATAACGTACGGAAAGAGATAGAGAAAATACTGCAAGACGGTACATGTGATTTGTTATTTCTGTATCGGCTACATGTGCTTTCTTCTGGTTAGCACGTCTTGAGGTCTCTAACTGTGCTCTGATTGACATTCGTTCAATGGAAGAAAACCAAAGGGTGGCCCAGGTTAATGTTGACTGTTTCCTTTCAGTATAGAAAAGTATCATTTCAAGTAGCATTTTTCAATGCTAGATGTATCAGGCATAACGCTTTGCACTGGCAGAATTAGTTAAGAGTTGGCCAACAGGAATGTGTCAGAGGAAGATTCGACAGTCGAGTCAAGTACGACACACCGAAGACGACCTTACAGTTGTGATCTAAATACGTATATCTGTCATAGGATGCAAATACTTAGTTGGAATAACAAACAACAGTACGCAATCCGATGTTCTTTTATTTAATGTAAAAAGAGTTATACGCAACGTCGTTGAACTGAATTGAAGATTTTCAGATCGGCTCGCAAAACCGATAAGAAAGCTCTCCGGTTTGCTGAACGATCCGGCTGGCAAAAACCTTTGATTCCAGTGTGGATGAAGCCAGTCGGTTGAACGAAATCCTTGCGAAATCTAAGTGTTTTGATTTTTTTAATAACCAATCAATATTTTCAACCTTGGTTTTCGTACACATGTAGAATATGGAACATACCTTTTTTGTCGTGGTAGAAAATGTTTTCCATTTTTGCAAAAAACATTTTTTTTGTGAAATTTTGTTAAAACATGGTCTACAAAAACAAAATCAATTAATCAATGGGGCACGTTCGGTGTAGTACTAGATTTGTAGTAATGAGCAAAATTTTAGTATGGTGAGAAGGTAAGTTCTCCGTTTTTGCAATGAAGTGGTGGATAACTGTGTTGTTTATGTTGCAAGAAATGGAGAAAACAACAACACTATTGCCCAAAATTTTGCTCAAACAGCATCAAATTAGGCAAGGAATCAGAATACCCACGCATCTTTAAAAAAGAGACTTTCAGCCCTTGGCTGGTTCGTTTCAGTGAAAAAAAAAACGACAAACATTTTCCACCTGGAAAGAAATCAGAAGATACCTTTATCCATACTCTTAATGTGTACGAAAACCGATTTTGAAAATATTGCTTCGTTATTTTATAAAAATAAAATCAAAACCAAAAAAAAAATGAGGAAATGAATCCAGTTTCGCCTTAAGGCTCTCAAATGCAACTTTGTTTGGGGTTTAATATTAATCACAAAAATATGGTAAATCGGTATGTGTTCAAAGTATTATTAGGAAATTTATCATATTTTGATCAACAAAAGTGTCAAGTGTTTTTAATTTCTCAAAACTATAAAAAGTTATGAAACATTATTTTGGCGAGAAGATTGCTGTACGGACAATACGACGCGATCAGTGAAGTACTAGATTGATAATAGTGAGCTGAATTTTTGTATGGTGAGATGATCAATTCTCCATTTCTGCAATGAAATGGTGCAAACACCATTTCTTGTCTAATTTGATGCTATTTGAGCAAAAATTTGGATAACTGTGTTGTTGAAGTTGCAAGAAATAAACAATACAACAACACAGTTACCCAAACGATACACACATGCCAAAGATTATTGATACAATTCATGGGCATTAGAAGAACGAGTTAAATTGTTTCGTTTCCAAATAAAAAATGGGTTTAGATCAATATAATTTTATGTGTTCATTTTTTTTTTCGCAATATGTAGGGGAGACTGAGGAGACTTGATCCCCTCACATTTTATCGGAATTAAAAACAATTTTCTTCTAGCATATTTTTTCCAAAACTACTCCTGGACAAACGACTATGTTTTGGCTACAAGTGATTTCGATTGCACATTGCATTATTTTTTTCAGTCCTTCAGAATTTTGTTAGGCAATTCCGAGAAATCTCAATAACTTTGTGAAAATTGAACCATTCGTATTGCATAGGTGGCGCTGCGGTGCTAACTTCTTTATTTCACATCCTAAAGTTTTGGCGTCTTCGGCAAAGTTGTAGAACAGGGAAAAATATGAAAAGTTGTCGAAGACACCAAAGCTCTAGCTCTCAAAATAACAAAGTTACATTGAATATTGTAAACTACTTAAATTTACTCTTTTATGTCATCCTCTTGGCTATCACCCTACATGTTGCCATGGTAATAGTAAACAATAATAGCAGTATGTCAATTTCTTGATTTTGCTTTGGCTGACCAAGCCATGTGGGAAATTACACTGTTGAAAATGCTTTGACATCCATGTGCACAACAGAACATGTGCTCGATGAACAAATTGAGATTTGAAATTATGAAAAGAAATCCACGTACTCCGGTGAGACTCGAACTCACGACTCCCAATTCGCTAGACGGGCGCTTCTATTCCTTCAAGCTACGGAGTCACTCGACTATCTCCGTCGCCAGCAGGCCTAGAACTGAATTCGATTCCACAATCGCACATGGTTATCTTCTTTTCACAATCCAAACCCCCTTCGGATGGGATTAGATGAACATCTAACACATTGTCTGTTGTGCACATGTATGTCAAAGCGGGAGAGGAAGTTATTTTTAATTGTCGAGAGCTTCGGGCACTGCCTTCCAATCACTTATTGGTATGGCAATTAGTGTGCAGTCGGACTCTCGACGGGTCGGTCCTCGGCCGACCGAATACGGTAAGGGTGACCGTAGCACCTTACAAATGTCAATTTCTTGATTTTGCTTTGGCTGACCAAGCCATGTGGGAAATTACACTGTTGAAAATGCTTTGACATCCATGTGCACAACAGACAATGTGTTAGATGTTCATCTAATCCCATCCGAAGGGGGTTTGGATTGTGAAAAGAAGATAACCATGTGCGATTGTGGAATCGAATTCAGTTCTAGGCCTGCTGGCGACGGAGATAGTCGAGTGACTCCGTAGCTTGAAGGAATAGAAGCGCCCGTCTAGCGAATTGGGAGTCGTGAGTTCGAGTCTCACCGGAGTACGTGGATTTCTTTTCATAATTTCAAATCTCAATTTGTTCATCGAGCACATGTTCTGTTGTGCACATGGATGTCAAAGCATTTTCAACAGTGTAATTTCCCACATGGCTTGGTCAGCCAAAGCAAAATCAAGAAATTGACATTTGTAAGGTGCTACGGTCACCCTTACCGTATTCGGTCGGCCGAGGACCGACCCGTCGAGAGTCCGACTGCACACTAATTGCCATACCAATAAGTGATTGGAAGGCAGTGCCCGAAGCTCTCGACAATTAAAAATAACTTCCTCTCCCGCTTTGACATACATGTGCACAACAGACAATGTGTTAGATGTTCATCTAATCCCATCCGAAGGGGGTTTGGATTGTGAAAAGAAGATAACCATGTGCGATTGTGGAATCGAATTCAGTTCTAGGCCTGCTGGCGACGGAGATAGTCGAGTGACTCCGTAGCTTGAAGGAATAGAAGCGCCCGTCTAGCGAATTGGGAGTCGTGAGTTCGAGTCTCACCGGAGTACGTGGATTTCTTTTCATAATTTCAAATCTCAATTTGTTCATCGAGCACATGTTCTGTTGTGCACATGGATGTCAAAGCATTTTCAACAGTGGAATAATAGCAGTAGTCGAACAAGATCATATATTTGAAATTTGAAATTCTTGCAACAATCATGCGTTTTAAGGAATAATATATACATTTGTCTAGGTATTACTAGTAGAAATTCCTGTTTAAATGTGTATGAATGATATATCACTAGCTGTCAATGTGCACTTTCCTGATTTTTCGCGAATTAAACATTTTTCGTAGGTGAATTCACTTCTAGTATCTTTTATACTTTTGTTTTATTCGTTTTAACATCAAATCAGAAACAATGTCAACAGCTGAACTGTACTGAAAGATTTATCAGATAAATGTTGACAAAATATTTATTCACGGTTTTCGTGGTCTTGACAAGCAAATTAAAGATAAATTATTTTAATTCACTAATATATTAGGGTAGGTAATCAAAATTTGAACCAAATTGCGGCTCTCTGAAGCAGTGCAAATTTTAAGTGATGTTTTTTCCCACATGGAAATAATTTACTACGGCAAAATCGTATGTACATGAAAGCCACGGGTATAAGCTTTCTGTTAAATGGTAAAAAGTTTGTATTTGCACCGAATTTCATTGAAATATTTGTTTTTTCATCAACAATGATTTTAATCTTAATTTGAACCATCGTAATCAAAATTTGAACCAATTTTAATCTTAATTTGAACTACTGGCGGCAGCAGCTCGAGCATCTTCCACAACAGCCAATTCCGTGCTGAACAATAGAAAAACACATGGATCTGCTATTTCCCATAACTATTTATCATTAGGCAGTGGAATTTCAACTAAGAATGTTCTAAACTCTTCAGGAACTTGGAAATTAAATTTGGAATTTTTCATCCCCCAAGAGTAAACAAAACAACAACTAGCGCAATCTGCAGGCCAATACTGGAAGCTCGCCCCCGTTTACTAGTTCAAATTTAGATTACAAATGGTTCAACTTAAGATAACATTCTCCAAGTAAGAATCACTTAAATTTGATAATTTTATGACAAATAATGCGGAATATTATTCGGTTGGTCGATTCTACGATAAAAAAGCTTTCATTTGACGTATTCACATATTGCGTGTGATACAATGCATGAGCTGTACGAGTGCACCGAAAATGTGCTTTCTCTTGGGGGAAATGGGTGGAATCACAGTGATTTTTCAATTGCCTGTTTTCCATGACAAAAACGCTGTTTTCAATGCTTTTAAAGTCCATGTTATCAGGTTATATTACGGAAGCTGTTTAACATCTTTTTCGGGACAATATTTGCCTGAAAAGTACGTCGTTTCAATGAATTTTGAAATGGTTCAAATTAAGATTACAATTTGACTAGTTCAAAGTTTGATTTCTTACCCTAAGTATAACTAATGTAAACAGCATTAGCTTGCGGGATTTTTCTTGAAAAAAAGTCGATGGGGTAGGTGGAATCTTATATGAAATTAAAAATGAATTGTCCCGATAGTGAAATGTTTCAAAAGATGCTCATGAAATCTCTAAGCAAACGCATTACGCTTGATATAATAATTGGATTCTATAGGGGTATCCAGATTATTCCATAATCGAAACTCCGTCCACAAAATTAGCCTATCTCCAAAATGTCATCATTTTTGGTGCCCGGGAACTATTTTTAAAAAGCATTTAAAGTTTGAATGGGGATTTTTTTTTGTTCGGGATGAACTGTCATTTTATCGATTGAACTGTCATTCTTTCGCTAAAAAACAAAAACTGTTTTGTTTATTTAACCATCAAAACAAAGGTATTGGAACGCAATAAAAGTGCTGTGCCATTTAGCAGTGGGTGGTTGACAACCACGCACAACCAGAAGTAGAAGAAGAAGAACGCAATAAAATCACGTTATACTGAGAAAAATGAGCTCTTTCTATTAGGATATAGACAATAGCAATACTTTGCTCACTAAACAACCCAATTAGGGTGTAAAGTAGGGACTCATTTAAGACGCTGCCATCCACTTTACGCCAACCACAATATCTCACTTATATCCGAATCTGTTTATTTTTTTAATTCGATTAGGCTCAAATTAGGCTCCTCTTTCGACTTGTCAAATACTGAATATAAACTTTTTTGGATGCATGACAACCTGGAATTCACGGTGGGCGTAAAGTGAGTGGCAACGTCTTGTAGGAGTCCCGACTGTTTAAAAAGATTTAAGAAGTGAAATTACTCACCTACGGAACGTACGTTTCATTAAGGCAAAACCAGGTGCAGATTACGCTATATCACTCATATACTGCCTATGATCGCATATCAGTCCCATATTTGCTGGGTTTCCTATTCATATGGGACATTTATGCGATCATAGGCAGTATACACTAAAACAGGAATTTTTACTAGTAATACCTAGATAAATGTATGTATTATTCCTCAAAACGCATGATTGTTGCAAGAGTGAAACACAATTTCAAATGTTCGATCTTGTTCGGCTACTGCGATTATTGTTTTCTGTTGCCTTGGCAACATGTAGGGTGATAAACAAGAGAATGACATAAAAGAGCAAATTTAAGTCGTTCGGTTATAATACTCAATGTAACTTTGTTATTTTAAGAGCTAGAGTTTTGGTGTCTTCGACAACTTTTCATATTTTTGCCTGTTCTACAACTTTGCCGAAGACGCCAAAGGCTCTAGAATTTGAAATAAAGAAGTAGCACCGCAGCACCACCTATGCGGCGGTTTTACGAACTAAATTCCAAGCGCAATTTGCGGCGCAGATAAAACCCAAGAACTTTGCCGAAGACACCAACTTGATAGGACGTAACCCCAATGTACTTGGGGTCTTGCTAAGGTCTTGCTAATTTCTGTTCCTGGCCCAGTGTGCAATGATCGGAACCCTGTACCAGTTATGGATACATGTTTAACTTCGGTTCCTTTTCGCACTATTTGCATGCATTCCTTATGGGATTAGCCATAGCTGGTACACTATGGCGAAAAAGAGAGCAAGGAAGCCGAAAATGATTTATTTCCACCATAATTTGAGCAATGTGATCTGTTAGCATAGCATAGCATAGCATGAACATTTGCACAAATCGTGGATGGAGTTGCAAAGATGAGTTTGAGTATATCCATTGTCATTACAGATTTCGATATTATCCACAATACCATAGACTCACTCATCTCCACACACCTGGCCAAGTCCTTGCAAGCTTTTTTAAGTTTAGGGAGCGATTTTTTCACTCCCGCTTGAGCATTATTAAACCTGGTTTAACAATATTGGTAAACCAGGGTTGCAAGTTAAGCGATGATGAAGAAATCGACCCTAAGTCCTATCATCAACTTAGAAAGCGTGCAGAACTGAAACGGCTTCCGATAGATGATAAGAAGGTAAAATAGTGAAAAAATATTCAAAACATATATAGAATAAATCAGAAAGATCTCACTATGTTCCATTTTGTCGGATAATTGTATCTACGTCTCGGTTTCATTCTATTCTGCGCTCAACACTCCCGGCATGGAATATTCAACCTGATCGTCTCCTCAAAGTATGTAATTCCGTTTCCGTGCCCGTTATTTCCGCACAGTTGCACCGCAGCACAATCCAGCAATTTTTTCAATTTTTAATAATTTCGGTTGAACTTAACAACAAGAACAAACAATCATCGGCCAAATTGACATTTTCTTGGACACGAGAAAATCCGCGACCGAAAAAAATACGTCAAGCTACGCGCACAGCTTGCTACGATCTTATCTTCTGTGAATGTGATCTGTTGTTCACATTTTTTTCTTGTTTATTTACATCGTTAAAGGGTGAAAATCAACTATGGCGAATAATTGGTACTATAGCCATAATTGGAACATTTATCCTATTTGTGAAAAATAAAATTATTTTCGGGAGCCTCCATTTACTTGAAATTATAGTATATTCAACGATAAAATGTGTCGGATAATTATTAGTTTAGAACAAAGCATGAAGTCTCCCCATTTTGAAACTTCGGCATATCCTTAAAATTTTAAGGAAATCTTGCAATTTCGAATACACATTCATCGAAAATACAAGAAAACTTTAAAAGAAAACGAATAGGAAGCCTCTAGAGATATTTTCCTTTCAAATGAACCATATGTTCAAAGGGGGAACAAGCGTCACCCATTTTTGAAAAATACATCATAAGACATGCCTCCATAAAAACACAGTTTTGAAAACTTTAACAATAATTTAAAGGCCTTCTTTGGTGTATAAACTTGCAAAAGATGTTTACCTGCCATTCTGTACGGAAAACGGATCTAGTTTTGTGTTTTTCTTAAAGTTACAGTTAATTAAGACAAAGGGATCAAGTCCATGTACTATGCAGTCTCCCCTACTTTGTTCTGAGCACTGAGAACAGCCACAAACATTTTTGTCTTCGTAAATACGGTTCTGGACCCATTGTACAATGGTACCTTAACATTACTGTACATGCAATTTTCTGAGTGTATCCTGTTTTTTATGCTAAATGAAATTCCTTGTGAAATTCCGTGGTGTTTCTGCTATTGTAGGGCATAGCCGATACAGTTTATAAATTGTTTCAGAAATTATAAATACACTAACGATTAACTGCCATTTCAATTTGAGCTCAATATCCAAAAAAGTTTCTTCTAGCTCTTATAGTAAACATGCTAACGAAGCAAATAATACCAATTTTGTTGATGTTTCTGGTAAAAGGTCCAAAATAGGGCTCTGTAAACTAGATGATTAAAATTTGAAGTTGCACAAAGTGGTAAAAAAATGTAGCATAGTAGAAAAGAAAAAAATCTCACGGATAAAATATTTAATTTCCAAACCCAATAAAAATTGCTGTATCGATAATAAAAGATATTTCTCGATTGGTAAGAGTAATTTTTACTGGAATATTTGATCAAGAGCCACCATTACGGGCCTCCTCAATACAAAATTTTTTGTTTTAAATTTCCCAACAACACCACTAGCAACAAACGTTAAGCAAACGAATGTCTTAATTACTGCTCACTGCATTCGTTTTCATGGTATGACAAGCTTTGCCATCTGAAGGATCGAAAGAGCTGAAAAAATAAGTTTCTTTAGATTAAATGCGTTCAGGAAAGCTGAGAAACTGTGCGGTAGTTCTTATGTTCCGTAGGAAACCCAAAAAAATAAGAAACTTGATCTCCGAAAACATGTTGTGGAAATGCCTTTATCGATTTTTTCCAAATTTTAATCAGGGCATTCCTTAGACAACTTGTTGAGAAAGCAAATGTGATAAATATTTAGATAATTTTTGGTGTTTAGTGAAAATAATGTTGAAATCATTGAAAAACACCGTTGTGCAAATGCAAATTTGAAAAATTAAGTTATTTGTTGGAGAACTCAACTGTTCTTTAAAATATCAAGACAATTGAAAGGAAATATAAAAATATGGAGTACAATATGCTATACTCTGAAGGAAGTTGGTAAAAATCATTAGAACAGTTCATTTAATCTAATAAACAAAGTGTATTTATAATTTCTGAAACAGTCTATAGAACTCAAAAATGAAATCCGACGCCATTTTGAAATCCAAGATAACGGATCATATCTAAGATGGCGGCCACGAAATGGTAGATTGAGCTATGATTCCATGCAATATGGGTATCTATCGATCGGGCTTCATGAGTAAAAGTCAAAAATCGATATTTGAGTCTATTTCGAAATCCAAGATGGTAGACCATATCCAAGATGGTGGCCACGGAATGATAGTTCGAGCTATGATACCATGCAATATGGGTATCTATCGATCGGGCTTATGAGAAAAATTGTAGAGGGCCATGATGGCGGACCATAATCAAGATGGCCCACCATATCCAAGATGGCGACCATGTAATGTTAGTTTCAGCTATGATACCATGCAATATGGGTATCTATCGATCGGGCTTATGAGAAAACTTGTAGAGGGTCATGATGGATGGTAGGGTAGTGGGTAGGGTAAATGGTGGAGCAGACGGTCGGGTAGAGGGTTTGGATAAAAGAGTGGAGTAGAAGGTTAGGGTAGAGGATACGGTAGACGGTAGGGAAGTGGGTAGGATAGACAGTAGGGTTGAGGGTAGGAAAAAGGTTAGGGTAGAGAATAGGGTAGACGGTACGATTAAGCATAATATACTCTAAGAGCAGGGGTTCCCAACCTTTTTTAGGTGCCGACCCCCTTTAAAAATAATCAAAACATCTGCGGCCCAAAGAAAATTTTTAGAAAAAAATATGAATTAAATTTACGAAACCAAGTTTTTTTTTGGGTGCAGTGACGTAGCCAGAAATTTACTGTGGGAGGGATTTTCGACGATCAATGATACGTTTTTTTTATTCGACACTCACATTTTGTAAACAATGATGTCATGTACATTCAATTTGAGTCGTAGCAGAAAATTATCTGCGCAGCCAAATTTTTTTCTTTAGAAGGCGTTTTATACTACTAATCTCTTCCTCAAATTGTGGCTTTTGGGGGTGGCGGTATACAAAATTAAAAATTGATATAATTTGCACAAAATAGAATAAAAATACATATATAATTTTTATGGTAGCATCGCGGCCCCCCTGAACTGGCCTCACGGCTCCCCAGGCGGTCGCGGACCACCGGTTGGGAACCCGTGGACTAGAGGGTACGGTAAAGGACAGGGAAGTGGTTATGGTAGAATATAGGGTAGAGGGTAGGGCAGATGGTAGGGTTGAAGGTTATGATAGAGCGTAGGATAGAGGGTTAGAATAGAGGGCAAAGAAGACAGTAAGGTAGAGGCTAGAGAGTAGGGTGAAGAATTGAGATGAGATTAGATGAGCCGAGGTTTTTTTCGATATACCTTTAGGAATCCTTTCCAGGATTTCTTCAGGCATTCCTTTCGAGAATCTTCCCAGATTTATTTCTGAAATTCCTTCAGCTATTGCTTCCGAAATTGCTGTACAGATTGCTCGGGAGTTCTCTTCAGGGATTTTTGTAGGGATTGCTTTGGAAAATCCTGAAAGGATTCTTTAAGTTATTCTTTTCTGCATTCCTTCAGGAATTTGTGCTGAAAGTCCTTCAAAGATTCCTTTCAGGATTCCTGCTGTGATACCTTAAGGGATTCCTTCCAAAAAAATATGAAAAAATATGGTATTTACAGGAATACCTGCTCAGCTTCTGACCAGCATTCCTGTCATGATCTCTCTAACGATTCCATCAGGTATTCTTTGCGGGATTCGTTCAGGAATAAGTTCAGTGATTTCTGTCAGAATTGCTTTAGAAAATACTGAAAGGATTATTTCAGAAAGTTCTTTTATGGATTTCTACTGGAATTACTTGACAGATTCATTTTAGTATACTTTCATTGTGTTCTGTCGAAACATATTCAGAGAAACCTTTCTACGAGCCGGGATTCCCGTTCGGGATTTATACAGCAATTCCTCCCAGTATTTCTTCTGTGATTATTTCAGGGATTCCTATCAAGGTTTCAGCTGAGATTCCCTCAGAATTGCACCAAATATGCCTCTCAGAATTCCTTCAGTAAATCTTCCCGGGATTCTTTCAGGTATTTCCACCAGGAATGCTCATCCCCCCTGCGTTATGTTTTGAAGACTTTTGTTCGTAATTCTTAATAACAATTGGTAGATCGAATAAAATTAAATTTTTGGGTGGTTTATCATTTTTCATGTAGCCGAAAACACATTATGTTTACGATGTAACTTTGAAAGTGCCCAGAATAACACCATAAAACCACATATTGTTCATGAATAAAAAAAAAATCATGAAGTAGAACAAACATAAGTGGAGAAGCCGTGTAGACTATATCTGGTTGAATTTTATATCAAAACATGGAATCATGATGAACCTGGGCGTGTTAGTGGAATACCTATAAATACGAGACATTGAAGACGACCTTATAGTTGTGGTCGAAATACGTATCTGTCAAGGGATACAAAAATAAAAGGAACAGTACCTACCACGATTTTTTTTTAAAACATGCAAAATTTCTGAAAAGTTTACGTATGGTGAGTAGGGGTAGGCGGGGCAATATGGACACCCTAAGGTTTTTGCCAACTTTACCTGGCAAGATGTCAAAAAAGTTTAGTTTTTTGATACATGTATCCTTTTAAAGTCTATTTAGCATCTATTGCATAAGAATGCTCACGAAGAAAAATGATTTATCCACTTCAAAAAATGTTAAGAAAAATGTTAGTTTTTCATGACCGTCTTCAAGCATACGGGGCAAAATGGACACCCCCATGGGGCAATATGGACACCATGAGACTTTTATGAATTTCGTACATTATTTACTTTATAGGTGTCATTTCATTACAAAACAAATATTATGGATGAATAATACGCCGAAGTAGTTCATTTTTGTTCAGTTAATTTAAATTCAGGCTGTTTTGGATAAAGCTTCGTTTTTGTCGACATGTACAGCGGTGCCTAGAACAACTATTTTCCACTGCTGTCGTTTTTTGACCAATTTGTTTCACTCTATGTCTACTATAGTGAACATTTAACCGAAAATATACTGAAATCGAAGAATTTGGTTGGTTTGTGATTTAGGTTATATTTTTTCCTTGCCGCTTCTTTCAAAAGGTGAGTGTCCATTTTGCCCCAAGATATTTTCAAACTTGATTTTTGATATAATAAAGAAGAAAATATAAACATGTTAAACATGTAGATACAGCAAAACTACTTGCATGTGTTCTAGAAATATCAGGTTTTAATAGATCTGCTATAAATTAATCACTAAATCTTATTTTAGATGGTGTGAAAACTATAATTTCCATGCACAAAAAACGGAGGACGCAACTTTTTCGTGTAAAATCAAGTATAATTTTAATTTCGAATGTTTCTTTCCTGAAACTACGTTTTAGACAAATGGACTATATTCTCTATTCATTAAAAGGTCAAAAAAGTTCGCATATTTCAAAATATTGAGGGTGTCCATTCTGCCCCGGGTGTCCATATTGCCCCGCCTACCCCTTGTGGGGTACTGAAGGGAAAACTCAATTACTTTATAAGAAATTATTATCTGTGTAAAATCTAGCTTCTACAGTATTTAACGTTTGGTTAAGCTACACAGAGTGAGCACTCTTTATTTGATTTGTTAAAAACAAAAAATGAGAAATGTTGAACACTGCAGTCGATACTACATAAAGGGGCCGTTCATAAACCACGTACACTGGGGATCTGGCCAAAGTCTACGCTCCATACAAATTTCAAAATTTTTGTATGGACAAAAGTCTACGAGGGGGGAGGGGGGGTCTGAGATGGCCAAATTTCGATCTACGTGGCTTATGAACAGCCCCAAAATTACAAGGACCATGCATTGCATACTTTTAGGCGTTTATCGGGTTATGTTTCTGCCCCAAATTTATAAGTCCTTTTTCTATTCTTTTTGAGTGGTTATTATCTCTTTCACTTGTTTAGAGCTGCATTGGATCTATACGGATCAGAATATAACGAAAGCGTAGAAGTTGTGTTGAAATAGAACTCGAGAAAATTATCAGATACTGAGGACCTACAATGAAGATTTTTTTTGGAACTACACCATAGACTTCCATTTTTTTCGTCAAATCATGCTTATTTTACTGCAACTTGACCTTTAATAACAAATTTATTTAAAGATTTAAATTGTGAGACACCTTGGGCGTTAACGGGTTAAATTCATAATTTTATTGTTTATCTTGTTCGTCGTTCAGTTCAATGAATATTTATTGTTCAGCTAATGTCATGTCGAATACATTTTTGGACGGCAAGATCAATTGTAGAATGTTATAAAAATGTCAAATACACCAAAACTCAACTTTGAAAAATTAGTGTTGATGATACAGGGCCCGTAGACACTTTTCCATAAGCTGAAAGTTACAAAAATGACAGAGTTGTAAGCAGTCGAAGCCCATTTTTGTAGAATTGTGATCTCATATGTTGTCAAACAAAATTATCGAATGCTTTGCTGTGCTAAGACAACAACGTGGGCCACCCTGTAGACTTGGAGTTTGAACATTGTGCAGAAGAGTCGCGGTTTAAATTTAAAATTCCCCTGTATGTAGATAGGTACTTACCGGCTTCGTGGTGTTCGGCTGCGGGAACTGTGCCGGCGGTAGTACTAGCTAGCGAA
Organism: Aedes albopictus; assembly: GCF_035046485.1. Lineage (NCBI taxonomy): Eukaryota > Metazoa > Arthropoda > Insecta > Diptera > Culicidae > Aedes > Aedes albopictus. Next base: position 448,067,630 of record NC_085138.1, on the reverse strand, counting down.
AGGGACACCCATTTCGTTTTCTTCTTGGCTCCCTTCGCCATTGGGAGTGATTGCTGGGGATTTTACCGGTGCCGTTGCCGTTAGAACTGAATCACTTAACACTTTTTTTTTTTTCTTTGCTCGGGTTGATGCTCTTCTCCCGAACCGATAATTTTGTAATTAGGTATTCTCACTCGCGGATGCACTGGGAAAGCGATAATTCTTCTTTGACCTATTCAAGAAAAGATGGTCCGATCTGAATGAATGAGGAGAAAATTTTTGGCGTCCGCGAAATAAAACAATTTTTACGAGCCACTAAGTCTGAACAACTATTTTTTCCCTTCTGAACCACACACATGCATTGCTCGAGGAGCCCGATGATGTTCAACCGTTTCCTTATTTAAAGAAGCATCACTCCTGTCTCCGTCGCCGCTCGTTGCATAATCGTTGTCGCCACCGCTGTGCCGCCGTCGCGCGTGTGTCTGTATGAGAAACTCACGTGCTTCGTGATGTTTTTTCTTCGACCACGCTTCCCTACATCTAATCGTCACTCTTCACATGGTTTAGCGCTTAGCACATTGCCAAAAATGTACCTTTTTGTGTTAATTTTCTATGGGGGAATTTTCCACTCGTTTTCCACACTATCCTCCCTATACTGGGAGCGATTTTCCTCGGCCCAAACGTTGCGTTGGTATTTCGGTTCTCGCGTTGAGCCTTCCGTCCGTGGATTCTTCTCCGCGACGATGACGACGACGACACGGTCACAGGGAAGGTATTTATGTTTTCTTCTTTGCCCCAATCAGCTGTTACATAACTCTCAGAAAATGCAATTGAACTTTTCCTACTTTCTCGTTCTCACTACAACTGGCTTCGTGACGAAGGAGGGAGGGGTGATGAGGTGGGTGGTGGGGAATCTTTACCAGAACAATCTCTGATCGTTTCGACGGTTATGTGATAATCAATAGGCAGGATGCTCCACTTTCAAAGTCTCGTTTCACTATGAAATAATCTAGTAGTCGACGGTATACACTATATTTTTGTTTTATTTATGCCTGCATAAAGCACTCTGTACTCTTTATAATATTGATTGAATACAGTGATTAAAATCGCGAGCTCAGCTGGTGCGAGAGGGGGGTTGGGTCCGATAGGGGATGATTAATTCAAAACAAATTTCAGCATCTATAGAAAACCTTGCACATACAAAAAAAACTCACTATTATGTGTATATTTTCGGAGGAGTTCCGGTCGAATAGGAGACACGATCGGTCGTTTGATATACTATTCTTCCAGTGTGGAAAATCGATACACGCATCAGGGACACTTTCAGGGCACCACCATTCCTTGCGGGCTGTATCCCTTGGGAGCACACCGTTCGAAAAAAAAAAACCGATTATACAACACCCACTTCCTCTGCCTGGCTACGACAAATTGGTCTTGGCGATAGCACCGACAATATCCTCTTGCTTTGCATGTTCGATACTGAAGTGCTATTTCGGTATCCAACCGCTCGCTACCTCTGACTGGCAGTCTGTTTTTCCGTTTTTCCAATTTCGCTCCCGCTCGCGAGCGCCTGATGGCTCTGAAAAAGCCCTCTCGTGTACTCAGTGCTCTCAGAATCTCAAATGCAATTTATACGTATACGGCGTTAGACTGATGTAAATTAAAGTCACGTTTGATGTAAATATCTTTGATATTGATGTCTACATGCAGGGAACAGAAATCAACTTCGGCTGAAAATGTAAGAACATGGTTTTCTGGCGAAATTCCCTGGCTTGTGAGCATTGAGTTCTCGAAACTACAATCTGAGAGCCTCAGTTGACAGTGCAGTCAACGTTCCTGGAGGAATTCTCGGAGAAGCTGCTTCAGGAAAACCCGATGGTATCAGGTATCAGGTATCAGAAGGCCGGCTCCAGAGGCACGTTATCCTCCATTTGGGACATTTGTGCCATCGCCATACATATGAGCCTATTTTATCATTTACCTGAGGGATAATGGGACAAGGGATGGGAATTGGGAAAGGGAAAGGTGATGAAATAGGAAGGGTGCCCTAGAAGAGGGAATGAACGCATAAGCGTAACGAGAGCTAATAGCTCATACCACAACGGGGTTAATCAGTGCCCTGAAAAGGGCACTGTAAAACGCATAAGCGTAAAAAGAGCCTATAGCTCATTGGAGGTAGCTTGCGACGTCATGCGACTTTCAATATGACATAGAAAGGCACGTCATCAAAAGCATCCTCAATATTCAAGAAATCACCCAAGCAAAAACTACGTTTGAGCGAGTGCTTTCTTGAAAACGTATACAACTTTATGTAAAAGAGTCACTGTGGACATCCCAAATTGGGAGACATGTGAGTTCACAAGAACAGGCATGTTAGCCAGACGAACATCACAGATGTGATAATCGACAATGCGTTTCGAGCATTTCAGAAAGAACGACGTAACCAGATAAATCTGGAACTTATACCTTCTTTATACAACGCACGCACCCTTTCGGGATAAAACTACAGAGTAATTTCATGCCATGAAAATACCCAATAGAAAACTACAAGAGTTCTAACATGTTTGAAAAACTCAAATACCTCTGGAGAAAAATAGGATAAAGCCCCATTTGCTCCAGGAGATTTGAAGTAAGCAGAGCTTTTTAGTGCTCACTAAATCGATTCTATAGCTACAATCCTCGGGGTAGAAGCTAAAGATTCGTAGCTATACAAAAGACTGGTTTATCCGAAGATATTTAGAACTTGAACAGGTCCGAGTTCCATTCAGGAATACCTCTTGCGGTCCGCACAGACCGCAGAGGACAAGCTTCTTTCAAAGCAGTAGCTATGGTATACCACAATGAAGGGCGTTGTAATAACAAAACCATAATGAAACTCTCTTGGAGTAGCAATGGAAGCGAGTTATCCATAAAATGTGATTGCAACCAATTATTACAGGTTCCCTAGCTTGTTGAGCAGGGACGCCTGAATACGCAAAGTTTGCGAAGGAACACTCCAAAGTACGAAAAGGTCAAATGGAGAGTCCTCATCTGGCGCATGCCAATCAGTCAACTCATGACAAATTCTGCTCATGCAGAGTTGGGTTAGGTGCAATTCTATGTTAAGTTAACCATGAACTGTACTACCTAAGTATTCCATCAAACTGAAGCATCTCAAATCAATGTTTGAGCTACTTCAGATGCCAAATATCAGCGAAAAGATGCTGAAAACAAGAGCTTGCTTGAAGGCATCCATAAGGAAAGGTTGAAACATACTGTTAACGTTATTCTAAAATAGAGCATGCTCGAGGCACGACAGTTCATCTATAATGAAAAAAGCAAATCTGGGTTCACAAGGTAACCTAAACAGAAGTTACCCTACGAAAATGATCTTTTTGAAGTAGATCCACTTGGGCTACATACGCTTTTTACGCTGAAAATTGATCTGAGGTTTCCTTGCCGTAGCCACTACCCAAACTAGACAGGATTACACTCTTCACAATCACAGCACAAAAAGGAAACATCAACGACGAACCAAATCGTGGTCAATTGAAAAACGCCAATGGCGAGAACGCATTAAGCGAACCCATATAGGCAGTAATGTAAGCTAATTAACAACATTTGAATAACCCCGCCCTTATTTAGCCTCAAATTTGAGACTTAAGAAGGGCAACTGATTATCTCAGAGAAACGCAAGGTCCACTGCACCATTGCTCCGGTTAGCGCAGTAAGGGCGTAATACTGTAGAGGACGCCCTAATTCTCCACAGGCTCCGTTTGTGGTTAGGTTTTTATTAGACCCCCCTAACCATTCATTCTTTGGCACGGTAAGCATAAAGCCGCATAACACCATGAATTAGGGGTCACCTGTTTAGTGGACTCTTACCACTGGATCAGGCGGTCCGTAGTGTTATTCTTAGCCAATTGAGACAACCGCTACCGACACTACACAGCTATCTAGGCTGATCGGGAAAAGAAGTTAACATTGATGGTCAACTTCCAAACGAACCTGAACAGCCGGCAACACTTTCGCTCCCGCTCGCGAGCGCCTGACGGCTCTGAAGAAGCCCTCTCGTGTACTCAGTGCTCTCATAATCTCAAATGCAATTTATACGTATGCGGCGTTAGACTGATGTAAATTGAAGTCACGTTTGATGTAAAAATCTCTGATATTGATGTCTACATGCAGGGAACAGAAATCAATTTCGGCTGAAAATGTAAGAACATGGTTTTCTGGCGAAATTTTCTAGCTTGTGATCATTGAGTTCTCGAAACTACACTGAAAAACAAGAAAACCCAAATTTGAGTATTTTTAAACTCACTTTTGAGTTCTTTTTAGCATCCTCTTTCATTCGCTCTCTTTGTTGTTGTCAAAGAGTGAATAGCAAAACAACCCAACTTTGAGAGTTCGATGCGGGAAGCCAAAATTGAGTAAGTGACGTAGAACCGAAAATTGAGTAAATTTAACTGACGGTTGAGTAAAAAAAAACTTTGACTTTAGGTACTTTGGCAGAATACGCCTAAATACAAACTACCTACCTCAACATCAACTCCAGTAACTCAAAATTGGCTTCCCGCACGCAACCTCGAAGTTGGGTGGATTGAACTCACTTTTGGGTACTTTTGTTTCTCCGTGTACAATATGAGAGCCTCAGCTGACAAGTCACAGTGCAGTCAACGTTCCTGAAGGAATTCTCGGAGAAGCTACTTCAGGAAAACCCGATGGAAATTCCAAAGAAGTTCTCAATGGAATTCCTAAAGAAATTCCCTGAGGAATTTGTGATAGAATCTCTGGTGAAACTCTAAAAGGGACTTCTGGAGAAATTTCCGAAGAACAACCTGAAGCAATGAATTAAATGCACTGGCTGATTTCCTACTCACCGCATCAACCAATGCGTGGCGGGCAATCCATTCTCGAAGAACTCCTTCAGGAAAATCCGATGGATCTCCTAGAGAAATTCCCGAATAAATACGTGGAAGAAATCCCAAATGTATGCCTGGAGACATTCTTCAAGGAATTCCCGAGGGAGCACCTGAAGGAATTTCGATGGAACTCCTGATGGAATTTTCGAAGGAACTCCTCAAGGAATTCTCGACAGTGCTTCAGGAGAGATTCCCGAAAGAATACCTGGAGGAATTCTGAATGGAATTCCTGGAAGAATTCTCTAAGGAACTCCTTCAGAAAAACCCGGTAGATTTTCCAAATAAATTCTTGAAGGAGTACGTGGAAGAATTTCCGAAGGTATATCTGGAGACATTCTTAAAGGCACCCTGGAGAAATTCCTAAAGGAATTCCCGAGAGAGCACCAGGAGGAATTTCCGATGGCATTCCAGGAGAAATTCCCTAAAAAACACGTGATTTCCTCCGTTAAGAAATCTCAAAGGAACACCCCCAAGAAATTTCTAAGAAGCTCCTGGAGATATTCTCGCTCCAATCAAGCGTTAGATTGGAACCCAGAAGGACATCGCAGCAAAGGCAGACCCAGAGGCTCATGACGGCTCAGCCTCAACAACGAAATCAAGCAAGTCGACAGAAATTTAACCTGACCATAGGTCAAGGCGATGGCTGGCAATCGCGCCAGGATGGAGATCTTTCCATTCGGCCTTCTGCTCCACCGTGAGTGCTCAGGACTGAAACTATGTTAAATTTTCATAGAGATCCAAGCAGTAGAAGCAAAGATATAGCGTTCTGCGTGTATAGTTGAAACTTAAAACGCGATTTTTCGGAATCATGTTTTTCAAAAACGGCGATGCAATGACTGCGATTGCGAAATCAGTTCTCAACGGAGTTTAATCGAATTTGCTTTTAATTTTCACTGTTTATGTGTCGTGTCCTTGCACGATTAATATTTGCCGAAAAAAGTTCATATCAGTGCTGTTTTTATTTTTCATACATTTTTTGGATAGAAAAAGTGAATTTTTAGAAATCTTAGTTCCTTTGACAATTCCGAGCTTCTTCGGAAATGTTCAAAATTCCTTCCAGATGTTCTGCGGAAATTATTTATGCAGTTTTGCAGGAAATTTCTCTAGGCCTTCTCATCCATTCATCCAGGTTTTGTTTATAGAATTCATTCGGGAATGCCTCCGACAGTTCCTTTAGGAATTTATTCGGAAATTCCTCAAGGGCCCCTTCGATAATTCCTTGAGGAGTTCCATTGGTATTTTCTAAATGAGTTCCTTAAAGAATTCCTTCAGGTATTGAGTGTTTCGAAATTTATTAGACTGTTGTGCAAATAATTTTTTCACAGTGATTATTTGCACACCTCACTGAATGGATTACTGCACGAATTTATTCTGGCCTGCTTACTCTCACACGAAATTTGACGTTTGAGAGGTGTCGGCACCGCTCAAACGTCAAATTTTCTGTGAGAGTAAGCAGGCCAGAATAAATTCGTGCAGTGGACCATACAGCGTTTCCTCACGGTTACCCCGACAACAACTTTTTTTCCTCATTGTTATGATAATTTGACTCATCGTTAATGAAATCAATTGTTTTGATTAGTGATGTATCGAAATAGTTTAGCAAAAACTATGTAGTAGATCCAGCAAAGAAATGCAGCATAAAGTACATATTTTCAAAAATTGGGGGTTCTTGGAGCAAGTCTCGGAGTAATTGAAATGAATCTGGGGTGTCTACACTGAAATAAATTTTGTTGTGAAAATTACCGATTTCATAGTAAAATTACTAACCGTACCTATGATTCTCAACCGACAACAAAATCTGTTAAGTTCACTGAAATATGATTTAAGTAACAATGCATTGCAGTAAATTTGACTAAAAGCGTAGTCGCCTCAACAACAAAACATTGTAATTTTTTCCTGGACACGCATCTTACAATACGGTATGGTTAAAAATACAATGCCCAGCTGTTAAATTTAGATTATTTTTGGTAATGTTAACAGCACTGCTAGTTAAATTTACAGTGTATTAGTGGAATTAACAGGAAATAGCTGTCGGTTGAGAATCATAGGTACGGTTAGTAAATTTACTATGGAATCGGTAGTTTCTACAACAAAATTTATTTCAGTGTATGTATGCTTCTGGTGAAGATGGTCTAGATGATTTCTAGAAACGAGAAATGTTCGGGTTCCGGGAGCTAGAACCAATTTGCGGTAAAGAGTGGTGAGGGGATGTGGGCTTGTTTGTGAGTCTTTTTTTACAGATAGAAAACGGGTAAATCCATTATGAATCTGGGGAATCATACAGTTGATATGAAAGAATGCGCCTGGGAAGAGACTGGAATTAAGGTCTGCAAAAAAGCTCTCGAATACAAGGTATAAATTGGTTGTGATCTGGGTGAACTAGAACGAACAAGTACTAAGTAATCAAATGCAATAAATCGACGCCTCATGAACTGTCTCACCCAATCCGGCCAGGAATAAATTGCCAGCGTATAGGAATCACCAGGGAAAATCTACTCCTAGACTATCGCTTCACACTCGTTGTAGTTAGCCCCTGCTCCTACCCGGTTGTGGTACACGATTTTTTCCCGACAAAAAGTTTCACTGGAGGTCGTCTGTGAGTTCGTCTGCCTTGTGTTGATCAAATGGAATTTTTTATGTAAACACGCCTACTAATATTAGTGAGTGTGCAAATTGTATCTCACTAAAACGAAATTTCACTAGAGTCTATAAATTCATGCAATCGTCAATAATTTTTTTATTAATTTTAACTTAATCTAATTCTACACTCACCTTCAGGTGATAGATGAAGTGATAGGTGAAGTTCCTTCTGGAATTTCTCCAGGGGTTCTTTTGAAAATTCCTTATGGAGGTCAATCAAGTTCTATCGGGAACTCCTTCAGGAGTTCCTTCAGAAATTGCTTCAGAAGTTCCATCGGGAATTACTCCCAGATCCTTCGAGAATTACTTAAGGAGTTTTTCTGAAGGAGTTTCTTCGAACATTTTTTCAGGCGTTCCTTAGGGAATTCATATAGGAGTTTCTTAGGAAATTTCTCTAGGAGTTTCTTCGAAAATTTCTTTGGAAGTTCCATCGGGTTTTCCTGAAAGAATTTCTTCCAGAATTCTTCCAGCAGTTTTATCGAGGAATCCTGCAAGAGTTCCTTCGGGAATTCCTTAAGGTTGAAGAATCCATACTCCATCTGGAACACGTGAATACATTTTTATGGTGAACATTTGTGTATCAAACGAGAAAACTGCTTTCGAAATTTCAATGATGACGATGATATCGACGAATTCTTCAACCTTAAGGTATTCCAATAGGAATACTTCCAGAAATTCCATCGAAACTTCTTTCTTTAATTCCTCTAGGACATCGGGAGTTCCTCCAGGAGTTTTTTCGGGAATTTCTTGAAGTTTTGAAAGATTTTTTTTTATAATTACTTCAGGTATTCCTTCGGGAATTTCTCCAGAATTCCATCGGAAATTCTTTCAGGTGCTGTATCGAGAGTTCCTACAGAAGTTCTTTAAGGAATTCCTCCAGGAGTTCTATCCCAAATTACTCCACGTATTCCTTTGAGAATATCTCCAGGAGCTTCTTCGAAAATTCCTTGAGGTGTTCCTTTGAGATTTCCTAACGGAGAAAATCAGGTGGTTCTTAGGGAATTCCTCCTGGTGCTCACTCGGGAATTGGTCTTGTTGACGTTGATGGTAAGACATGCTGGGGAGCGATTGGCAAGATCATCGAGCTTGTTCTGCATATCAGAGCGCCGTTGAGCTAGAAGAGCAACGTCATCAGCCAGTTCGAAGTAGTCTAGGTGCTCAATGGTGAAGGGCTGCCATAGCATTCCGCGATTTGGTTCACGGTCAATAGCACCTACCAGGATCCAGCAACGACCCGGATGGAATCGAACAAAACACCGTTGTGCAGTACTCTGCACGAAAACGCCCTGTACTGTGCTTCAATGAGGCCGATGATTTTCGCAGGGAGACCCCTAATAAAAACGTATTATACACTGGCGATTGGGTGAATGATTGTACATTGTACCTTTCCGTGTATGATCAAGATGGTAGCCCGAAAGGGTTGTAAAGCACGTTATATTTTTCTATTAGGGTTCCCACTCCCACCTGTTTCCGTGACTGAGACGGTCAAAAGCTTTTGCGTAACCAATGAACTCCAGGTAGAGAGATTCTTGGAATTCATTGATTTGCTCCAGAATGATACGGAGCGTGACAATATGGTCCACACAGTATCGACCGGCACGGAATCCTGCTTGCTGCCGCCAATTATCGCATACAGCCAGGTCACCTATTTTAGGTACCGTAAAACGGGGTATCATTGATCAGCGGGGTAACATTGATCGGCTTGACCGTCCTCATGAATTGTTCAAACAAGCATTTTACATTAAATCAGTTTCTGCTATCGAATGGTATATCGTAATCTGCTATTATTTAGCTATTAAATGACATGTAATTCATGAAAATTGAATTTCATAAACATTGAATTAAATCTATTTTTCCATAACTGTGTTTCGTAACGCAATGAGATACATTGTCAAACATTCATGCATGGCATGAATACTAGATACAATATGAGGTTCGAAATCACTGTATTACTTCAATATGATATCCTAGAGTTTGATTTAATGAACGAAACTTTTATGTAAATGTTTTTTTTTCAATAAAATATACAATTTATTTAAAGTAGGCTATCAATTCCTTAAGCCATTGCCTACCTTTAGGCGTTATTCGCGGTTTGGAGGATTTTAATCTTAAAATAACTCAAAAAGAACATAAGTTGTAAGAATTTGGACAACATATTCGATATCAGCGACCCCGAATTTAGTAAGTAAGGGTATTTTCAATACAAACAAACATTGATCACTGACATGATCAATGTTACCCCAAATCAACAAAATCAAAAATAAGATTAAAAAGCCTATTTAAACATATTTTAAAGTTTTGCAATACTTTTTCGAGTAGCTTAACACATAATCAGAGGGCCAGTGCTTGTTTTAAAAATATAAAACATGCAACATTTGCTTTAACAAGAGAATTGTTCAAGAAAGATCGAAAATTCTGATCAATGTTACCCCAGATTACGGTACCTTTACTAAGACGCCTTACATCCAGTCGGCCGGAAATGTCGCAGTTTTCCATAGGTTGCAGAATAATTGATGCAGTAGTTGTGCGGATACTACGGGGGCAGCTTTGAGCATCTCAGCTGATATGCGATCGACCCCTGGGTCCCTATTCGATTTCATGCTACGGATGGCTGTTTCTATCTCCTGCACTGATGGAGCTTCGGTGTTGACACGGGTAATGCGTCGAACCCTTGTCTGATCATGCTGAGGTGTTGATGGCCTGACCGACACGAAAAGGTTTCCAAAGTGCACGAACCAGCGTTTCAACTGGTCAGCCGGGTCGGCACATACTGCACAAATTTATTCAAATCATTTTCAAAGATATTCATGAAAAGACTGAAATTTTGTTGAAAATTGAGAAAGTTATGACATTTAATCTTTTTTTTTTACTCGAAAATTCAACCTGAAGAGCTTGCGCCATCTCTAAATCTCAATATTTTTGGCTGAAACTCGGAGAGTTCTCTTTTTATGTGATTTGAATCTAGGAGAGCATACGAATTTCAGGTTTCAACAATTCTTGAAAAATAAGCCGCACCCTAATTAATATATATTCTTGAATCATCGATTGTGGTACAACGATGGGTTTAAGATCCTACTGTTGGAAATTTACGGAGATGGGGTCTTGGACCATTTGGGCTCTTGCTGCTATAACTCAGTCAATTTCGAAGCGTTTAACATCTTGAATTCAGCAAGTAATTTGCGAAATGATTCCTGATAAAATTTGCAAGATTGCTACGCTATATAATTGTTTTGAAAGCCACGGTGAATTAAGCACTTTTCCACCCATTTCTTATTTTTTTTTATTTTTTTTTTATATTTGTAAATTTTAATCTTATGCTAGTTCTTCACACTTACAAAATCGTGTGAAGAACTAGCATAAAATTAAAATTTACAATGCTCATCAACAATTTCACGAAAAGGTCATCTCCAGTACCATAAATTTCGCCATCGATTCTATAGATTCTGCCAAATGTTCCTTATTTTTGAAAAAAAAACAAGAAATTCTCAAATTACAAGCAAGGGAGGAAAATGTCAGTTTCGATGATTGCAAAAATTATTAGTTGCTTATCACTTTATTCTATAAAATCAGTAACAAACTTTGAAAACGACGTATAATCAATGCTACACCATTGATTATACGTCGTTTTCAAAATTTGTTACTGAAATGTTCAATATCTTTCGATGGGTTTTAACGTTTCTCAAAACGGTTTCTCAAAGGTTTCCAAACCTTTTGAAAGTGGATCACAAAAAGTGTTAGTTCACCTAAGGATCGATAAAAATGGCCTTCAACAAAAAACAACAAATCTTCACCATGCATTCAATTATTAATTTTACTTTCTGTGAAATTCATGCCCGGGAGAATCGGAAAACTGAATTTGTATGGACACTCTGGGACAATAAACTCTTTCTGAATAGCTTCAAATGCTAACGGAAACCATATTCACTCTCTATAGAGTTTAATATTCTCCTTAATTTTGAAGTCAAATCAGTGCTGTAATAAACCAATACAGCACTGCTGATTTGGTGTGGGAAAGTAGGCCTTTTCCTGGCAGATTAGCGTAAGGTAAAACAGCCTATTACGATGAGAAATTGCAGAAAAAAAATGATTTCACTCATATACTAGCCCAATCAAAATATGGTCATTGAGCTTACAGAAAACAGTAAACCCACTTAACATTTTCTATATTATTTCAATACAATAATACAATAAAACTTTTTTTTCTTTGTCAACATTAGGATGATGTTTATTATCCTTAAAAATTGATTAAGCGTAGCAGTCATTTTTCTCTTCCTTGCAAATATGAATCAGTCTAATACGACGAATACAGGGATAACAACCTATAACAACATTCAATGTATATTGTTAACACGCCCGTGACACTATTGGACCGTACATAATAGAACCTAACTCGTCTTGAACTAATCCACTCTATCCAACCATTCCGAAACTTGCTCGTTCATTCAAAAGAGACTGAAATCACTTGGAATTCCGATGCCGCTATGTCGATTCCTAAATAACATCGTAACGTAACTTTTAACATTCACCGAAAACTATGTTTCACAAATTACTGTGCTCCTTTGAATGAAACCCTTTGCAAGGTTACCTACAAACCTGGATGCACACTGATTACCCTTTACTCTCGTCTCGGCGACTCGCGAATTCATACTGATTTCACCACAGTGCCACCATGTGTTATCAGACGCAGGTCATAAAGATGAGCCGCAAATTAGCGCGAGAGCCGTCTCTAGAGGTATAGACGAAACAATAACGACGAGAGCGCACTTCTACCGGTGCTGCTCGGCATTCAAGCTCTTCAAGTCGAATAGCCAAGGCAGAGATTACATATTCAGAATCAGATGTAATCTAATGGCTGTTTGTTCGTTGAACGGTACATTTACTGAGAGTGAGCTTGCATTACTGGGTTAGGTGAGAAACTCGGAGTTTAGAGCAACGGAAAACACATTGCACACCACAAAAGCTCAGTACGTTGACTGTAGTTGTGGTTGGTATTCAAGGTCGAGGACACTCTTTATTTTGTGAAGAGGACATCATCGGATGTCGGTTAGGTCACATGTAGAAAAGGAAAATACACATTGATAAAGGTGGGGAAAGTTCAACATCGTTCAGTGCATGATAAACATTTGGAAAATGGATTACAATAGCAGCCAATTTAGAAAGTTTTGCGGTGTTAGTCCTGAAGGAATCCCTTAAGAAACACCAACAATTATCTCAGAAAGATCCCCTGGTGAAGTCCTTGAAAAAAATATCGGATAATTTTTTGAAGAAACTGCTTGAGGAATACCAAATGAATTTTTGATACATCTGGAGGAATCCCAGAAGCAACTCCTGAAGGAACCTCTGGACTGAAGGAATCTGAAGAAAAAATACGCTTGATTGAATCTCAGAACCCAAACAACACACGAGGGCTTTAACAAGTTTCTATAATTTGTTTACAACTATATTGAAAGTTATGCCGTTTGAAGCAATCGTCTTAATAACGACAGAATTGCAACGAAAAAAGCGCAAGAGGCGGAGTCAATATAAAACATCTGTTCGTGTTATGAGCGGTGCTAGTTTGCAATCATTTTATAACTGAGATACAACTAACAGTCAACTTAAAAATTGGTGACCGATTCGATAACTAATCAGCTAGTCATGGTATTCGTCATTGCTAGTGATCATGCATCGTTGCATCAGTGTCTTCGTTTCTGTACTCAATATTTAAGTGCATAAATATATTGAAAATCTGACTGAAAAAGAATGTTAAATTTGTATGCGACTTCTGATTTAATGTGAAAGTATGCCTTATGATTCCATATTTCTCACGCCCCTTAGTGTACATGTCATGTTGGGAGTGCAAATTTATGCAATTTGTGATGAAAATGTACGCCATGTTTTTTTGGCTGAGTACATTTTGGCAGCCTATTCAATGCTCTCATAGAAAGCTGAAATGTAGTATTTAAAATTGAAAATCCTCCACATCGAAGAAGTTATTTAAGCACGGCTTCCCCAATAAATAAATCAAAATATAATGTATGAAAATTAATTAGTTTGAAATTTTCAACAATTATGCCAAATTAAAATAAAATAACATGGTAAATTTTCATGTGCATTGAGGTTAACCTAGACAACATGGTATTTAGACTCTAAGAAAAGTCTAAACCTAATAATATAAATACGACACTAAGTCATTTTTTTCTGGTTGACCATAGGCCTAGTTTCCTCTGCGTACTGTGTAAAAAGATAGGACAAGTATTAATGGTCAAGTAAGATGGCAAAGCAGATGGTCAAGCAGATGGCAAAGGAAAAAATATAACACTCAAATCAATGAAAGAAGCAATTTATTATTTTTATTGAAATAATAATATAACCACAGACAAACAGACGTAACACTCTAATAATTCCCATCGTTTGAGTATGATTTCACCAACACTGGATATATCTCAGTTATAAATTGGTTCCGTAAGTTTCAACTATCGATGACGATTATATTGATCTCATTAGCAGTTACAAACATGTTATAACTAAGTGTGGCATGAACGACAGGTTTTTAATAGGTTTTAATATAGTTTCACATTTTTTAATTTTCAGAATCCGAATGAAAACATCCGGAATCACATTATAACTATTTAATAACTCATTGTTTCATGAAAACTCATTTGCAACTTGTTAGCAACGACGATCATTTCTAATATGGTTGCAGGTGCTACTTGGGAAGGAACTTCTTGAGGAATCCCAGTGGAACTCTTGGAGGAATCCCAGAAGGAATTCCTGGCGAAATTCCAGAAGGATCTCATGATTACTTTTCAAACAAAGCTCCTGGGAAAATTCCATAAGGAATTTACGAAAGGATGATGAATCCTAACAACAATTATTGGTGTATAATAGACATTTTAGAGATTGATTGATTGACTTTGCTATATTATAGAGACTCTCAGTCCTTGGCTGGTTCGTCTCTATCCATTCTAGAGAAATCCTCGAAAGAATACTTGGACGAATCATAAAAAAAACTTCTAGTGGAATCCCATGAAGGAACTCCTAGAGGGATGAGAGAAGGAATTCCTGGTGAAATCCTGAGCTCCTGAAGGGAGGGATACTAGAAAAAATCAAAGAGAAATCGCAGATGGCATTCCTTCACGCTAACGCCGCTCAGCACTAAAGTGCATAAATTCCAGACTACACCAAAAATGTGTAACCCTTGCACATTCACAAAATCAGCTCTTGTGTCCGCAAAATCGTTAAATTCGCAAAAATTTTTGTACAGCAACCTAGCTAGGTTTACTAGTGACCTTGGAAAACAAAAAATATCGACATTTCGCATCTAGACGAGTGTACGATCTGTTTTTGAGAATGTGTAACTGCAACACATTTTTGTGTGGTCTGGAAATTATGCAGTTATGAGTAGGGCTTACACATTTTAGTGCTGAGCGGTTTTACTGTGTTTAAAAATTGCATAAGAAAATCCCAAAGGAATCGTAGAGCAATCCTGCTCTTCAGGAATTCGACCTATGCTTCCTTCAGCAATGAGAATTTTCTCTTGGGAATTGCTTTTGGTATTCTACCAGCAGCTCCTTGTGGAATTCTTACAGGATCTCCGGTTGATCTCCGGTATGATCAGGTTGATTTCCGGTATGTCTCCAGAAATTATTTCGGGCATTTCTCCAGGAATATTCTATTTCTTCAGAAGTTCTTTCTGGCAGAGATGGCATGCTCCTCAGTGCGAAACGTGAGAAGAGAAAACATACACTCTACACACGACTTTCAACGAGAGCGAGGGTGAACTACGCAACTTTTTTCACACACAAACCAGCCGCTCACTCTCTGGCATCCATCAGCGGCACACTCAAAATGAGTGCTCAAACAAATGATAGAACAAGCATGTTTTGCAGTTTCTGCGTGCACATTTTGTGCGCACAGAAAATGTGCACACAAAAATTCGTTGAGTGCGCACTCAGTCGTGCTTCCAGTGCAATACTGTGTGTACGACAGGGAGTATGAAAGTACTATTACGCCGTCTAGTAGCAAATGCATCTGCTTGTCTAAGATATCACATAAATCACAGACAAATAGATGTGACACTAACGAAATTTCAATCTCATATATCTCATGATCCTGATTACATAGAGAGTTGGTGTCTTCGGCAAAGTTGTTTGGCTGGTCAAGGACTAACCGATAATAACACTTAAGATTCCAAATTCCTCCGCTAGGCGGTGCTAGTGAGTTAACAAATTTTGTTTTTCATATATATCAGGAAAATTTGCAAAAAACTGCAACTAGCGCACCCCAGCTGCAGAAACTTGAACTAAACGGTAATTATTCTGAAAGCCCATGATCTACCAAACAACATTGCCGAAGACACCATCTTTCTACAAAATCAGGATGCTGAGATATGCGAAATTTAAAATTTGTTTCCTCTCTAGCGCCGCCTAGCGGTGGAATTTTGAATCTCAAGCCTTATTATCGGTTAGTCCTTGACCAGCCAAACACCTTTGCCGAAGACACCAACTCTCTAAGTAATCAGGATCATGAGATATATGAGATTGAAATTTCGTTAGTGTCACATATCTATTTGTCTGTGATTTATGTGATATCTTAGACAAGCAGATGCAACACTGACAAAATTTCCATCCCATATATCTCAGGATCCTGATTACTTTGAGAGTTGGTTTCTTCGGCAAAGTAGTTCAGCTGGTCAAGCGCTTTCAGAATATGGGCCGTATGATTCGTGATTTCACCGCTAGGCGGCGCAAGAGAGCGTATAAATTTTACATTTCACATATCTCAGCATTCTGATTCTTTAGAAAGATGGTGTCTTCGGCAAAATTGTTTGGTAGATCAAGGGCTTTCAGAATAATTACCGTTTGGTTCAAGTTTCTGCAGCTAGGCGGCGCTAGTTGCAATTTTTTGCAAATTTTCCTGATATATATGAAAAACAAAATTTGCTAACTCACTAGCACCGCCTAGCGGTGGAATTTTGAATCTTAAGTTTTATTATCGGTTAGTCCTTGACCAGCCAAACAACTTTGCCGAAGACACCAACTCTCTAAGTAATCAGGATCTTGAGATAGGGTATCGGGATGCTTCGTTGGCATAGTCCCCTCGTTCGGCCTATCTCAACGTTAACCAAAAACTCAAACAAACACGCATAACTGGATATCGGAAAAGCTATGCGGCAAACAACTGTAACATTTCGTTTCAATTTTAGCACTTTGGAGCATTAAAATTGAATGAAAATGTCACTTTGTTTAGCTTTTGTAGACGCCATGATTCTTCGGCTTAGTGGGTAGTCTATACACATGATCATAAATGGCATGAATCTGGAACATTTCGAACTGACTTTTCAATAACTGAACTTTTGTGCGACGGTCAAAGACTCTATTTTGAACTTGTATATTTGTTTTCAACGAATAATAAATATTTTACAAATTTAATGTGGGCCGAATATTGAGGACATTTTTTTCACTATGTACCCAAATCTTGGCCCATCACGAAAAGGACGTCAACAACACCGATAAAGTAACGTCTACAACATTGCTTGCGTAAGAACCAGAAAGAACGAACAGGAAGAAAGATTTTGTGTACGGTGAGTCTAAAAATATAACACAATAATAGGGTTGCGTTGTTACCGTTAATAAATTAAGAAAGAACTTTAGTTTAAGTAATTCATTCACAGTTTTTTGAAAATTTGGCTCCGAAAATGTAATTTACAAGTAAGATTGGTGAACAAACAGAGATAATACTTCAGCAGAAATATTGAAAAAATGAGATAATAAGTGGTTCTAGTGCATGGAAAGCAATAGGCCAACGTTGTATCCACTAATAGGCCAATTTTTGTACCATAGACCAACGTTGCATACCATCGCATCGAGCCTTTTCAACTTAATAAAGTAAATTCTTGAATACTAACGTTAGTTTACTTCCAATTGGTGAAACAAGAATTGCCTAGAGTGTGTAATAGGATCAACATATTATTTCTAGTGCTATTAATTCATGAGTTATGGTCAAAATTGTCAAGGCGGTTTGCAAATTAGGCCAAGGAATGGTACATATACCCTATATGAGATTGAAATTTCGTTGCAATTTTTTGCAAATTTTCCTGATGAAAAACAAAATTTGTTAGCTCACTAGCACAGCCTTTTGGTGGAATTTGGAATCAAAATATCCATCAACTGTTAGTTCTTGACTAGCTTAAGACGTCTGCTTGTCTCTGATATCACAGGATTTGAGACCCCTTAGCGGGTTTTGGACTCACTGGTATGCTTTCGGTTCACCAAATGCTCAAACAACACTGACCCCTTTGAACACACTGCGTGTGCACTGAGTTCTGTTTTTTCTGCGTGCGCGCAGAAATTACGCACTGGGATTATGATCTGCGGGCTATCATTGCTCTCACGCAGCACTCTAATCGCCCGCACAAAAACTCTGCGTGAGAGAAATTATGTACATTTTATTGTGCGTTTTTCTCTTTCTCTTTTGTAAGAAATATGAATCTGAGAAGTTCAGTGAAAGATGAGCGTAAATGGGCACAGTTTCTGCGTGACATGCCATCCCTGCTTTCTGGGACTCTTTTTTGTATCAGTCTCAATAAAAGCGTACCAGCCTTGCATAACTGAATATTTCGGTGTATTACTTTTTACTATTTACAATACCGAAACTCCTTATTCAATAATCCACGCTTAGTTCATCCTTGAGTAATCGATGGTTAAAGCACGTGAGTTTCGCGCCGAGGACCATGTGATAGAATACCACTCCCGAAAAACTTACGAAAAGTGAGTGCTACCTTCAGGAAGAAAGTAAAGCCATGGGTCCCGAGATAAACTAGGCCCGAACTAAAAATCTCTTATAAAAATTTAAAAAAAATCCTCCATGAATCTTTCAACGATTTTTGCAGGAAGTCTTGTGGTGATTCTTACAGGATTTCGGTTATTTGTCAGAGAAGTTCCTCCTAGGATTACTCCAGGATTTTTTTTAAAGACTTAGCCAAGAATTCTTCCAAGGATTTCCTTCCTCCAAAAGTTCTGCCCGACATTAAGTATTCCAAGAGTATCCTTTTGGTATCCTGAAATTTTTTTTTTTTTATGGGACCCTCCACTCTCCCCCACACCAAGAGGCTCTAATATCGACCCCTCTGGTAGTGGACGCATCTTAATTCTCAGCAGAACTGGCAACATTCAAAAATAACAAAAATTTTAAATTAATGCTGAAAATTATTATCACAACAAAAAACAAGGAGAAATATGGAGAAAAAATAATTTTAATAAATTTTACTGACGTGCTTACAGTGGACGATGAGTCCTTTCAAGTAAGCACATACAAGATAAAATAAACTACAATATTCTAAACTGTTTATTGACGGCTAATTATACTTTTACAATAAAAGCGTACGGATGTTGTCTTTCCGATATCGCTTGATATTGGTTTTGAAGCTATAACGACTGCTGATTTGCTGTAGATTACGCGGGAGATTGTTGAATTTTAACGGACCGATAACAGAGAAACGTTTTTCGCCGAAACTCGATAATGCTCTGACTCTAACAATATCATTGGCTCGCCTGGTGTTATGGGTTCTTGTAGCTGTCTGTATCAACGAATTATGATGAATTAGTGGATTATTTAGTACATCATGAACTAGTAAGAGAGTCTGTAGTTTGCAAATTCCTACAATTGGCAAAATTTGGTGAGGTAAATTTGAATACAGTTGAAGTGAAGGATATAGATGGGGTAACTTAAAAATTGCTTTGATGCATCTATTTTGTATCGTTTGAAGCTTTTTTAATTTGGATTTACACGCTCGGCCCCAAGAAAGAATTAAGTAACTTAATCTAGAATGGATATGTGCATAGTAAAACTGCAAAAGTACTTTATACGAAAGAAAACTGTTGGTTCTCCTGAGCACTCCACACAAAAACGATACTTTATTACATACTTTCTGTATATGAACATCCCAAGATAGAGTACTGTCCAAATGAATTCCTAAATATTTAAATGTTGGGACTTGTTCAATGACATTCTGCCCTATGGTTGGGTTAGAAAGAAATGGTATTGATCTTCGAGATGAATGAAATATCATGTACTTCGTTTTGTTCAAATTTAGTGATAACAAGTTACTGGAGAAGTAGCGGTTTAATTTCTGTAAATCACAGTTCATGAATGAAGTTATAGCATGGGGATCAATGTTTGGGTAAAACAGTGCAGTGTCGTCTGCAAATAACCTAGGCTGTCCTATTAGACCAATTTGGCATAAATCATTGATGTAGATAAGAAAGAGCAACGGGCCAATATTGCTCCCTTGAGGAACTCCTGTGCTTATTTCTTTAAGGGAACTTCTAACACCATCAATTGCAACAAACTGCTGGCGGTTAGATAAATAACTGCGAATTAATATATTAGCGATTCCTCTTACCCCACATCTTTCAAGTTTACCTAGCAGAATATTGTGATCTAATGTGTCAAACGTTTTTTTTAAATCAAGAAAAAGAGCTCCAACATATTTCTTAGACTCAATTTCAGTTACTATGCTATCCACCAGTTCAGTAATTGCTATGTTAGTACCACTACCACATCTAAATCCATACTGCAAATTATAAATTACATTGTGCTGCTCAAAAAAAGCTGTTAATCTACTCACCAAAAGTTTTTCGAAAATTTTGTTGAAGATTGACAGAGTAGATATTGGTCGATAATTATTAGGATTACTGGGGTCTCCACTTTTGAAAACGGGCACAACTTTGGCAACTTTAAGGCAGGAAGGGTAGCGTCCAGTTTCGATTATTTTGTCAAAAGTGTAGTGTCCAGACTGGGCGCGTTCTGAAATAACAAATGAATTTAAACATGTACTGAATTTTTATATAAATGAATACTCTTGCTTAACCGTGTACCGATGTAAATGTCATATCGACTTGCTATGAATGTAGCATCTGAGCATGTATTGAAACATTGAAATACAGACCAGCAGCGATGGGCCGGTCTCATTCGCTGACTGATTAGAAACGTGAAAAGTATTGTTTTATTCTCCTAGCCAGAAACCCCGAATCGCGTACATTTCATCTGTCGACGACGGAAAAATTGGAGCGTGCATAATTCCCAGTGTAAAAAACTGTTAAGTGGATTTAGTGGTGGTTTGTGGTCCTGCGATTGGTCGACGTTTTACCGGAGTACGGAAGTGCAGACCAGCGGTTCAGGGAGCAGCCTAGAGACTGTGAGTGGTGCCATTTTGGAACCCGATATTGGCCAGTAGGAGACGTTTTAACTACCATTCCCGGTAACCATCCGGATTTGAAGTAAGTCTAGTGAAAGTGCCTTCCTTTTTCGCTGAAAAGATTTGGCGTTTGACGAGTGACGCTATAGTGCTTACAGTGAACAAAAAGAGTAACTATCGCCATTGTGTTTTTTTTTTGCTATTCTTAGTCAGCTGAATCAGACACGGTGTGTCATCAATAGAACTTTTTGAGAAAAAAAAATTTAAACAATTCAATCTTCTTTTGAAGATTGTTGTGTCTTTGTGTTATATTAAAAGCATTTTTGTGTCGTTGTTTAGGAGTACGCGCTGCTGATTGGCCCGTGTAAACCCTGCTCGGTGGCAAGGCATCTTCTTCCGGACGATAAGGACCTCTGACGCCTCAGGATTCGGGAAATTCCTCGATTTGACGTAAACGGCTGTTGTGTCAAACGCCCCGCAATCTTTTCGCTGGCTGACTGGCTAGTGAGGGTGAAGTTGGCGGATATCTGGTAAGCTACTCCATTTTTTATTTATCCTTGGTGATTAGTGTGGATCGCTTTTGTGATGGCGCAGGCCACTTTGACGACGATAATGGAGCCATACAGAAAGGGGACGTCCTTTACTGAATGGGCTGAACGCCTGAGTTCCGTTTTTCGTCTTAATAAGATTAAAGACGAGGACAAAAAGGATTATTTTGCAACGCTTTGTGGTCCAGCTGTATACAGTGAAGTCAAGCTTTTATTCCCAAATAATAAATATGACGAAATCGCATTCGACGAAATGATACAAAAGCTGAAGAGTAGATTTGACAAATCTGAATCTGATATAATTCAGAGATTTCAATTTAATCACCGTGTGCAGCAGCCGGATGAGACGGTAGAGGATTTTGTTCTCGCGGTGAAACTGCAGGCGGAATTTTGTTCGTTTGAAAACTTTAAACAGAAGGCTATTCTTGACCGTATTATAGCTGGCGTGAAAGATAAGGCATTGCAACAGAAATTGTTGAGTGAGGAAAATTTGACGTTACAAAATGCCGAAAAGGTGGTTGTCACTTGGGAAATGGCAACCACTAATGCTAAGAAAATGGGAACGAATGACACTTATGGGGCGATTTGCTCTCTTCGTCAGCGGGGACAAATGGGCACTTCCTTCAAAAAACTAGCGGCAACTTTTCAGAAAGCATCAGAATCATCAGGACAAACTAATCCCAGAGGTCCGGTAAAAAGTCGATTAGGTTATCAGCAGCATCAGGGACATAGGCCATATAATCGAACGAAACAAATAGGCTGGAACAAAGGGTCCTGGAAACAAAGAGAACATAGTGAAGATAGGTTCTGCGAGTTCTGTGGTGCTAAAGGACATTTGAAGCGCAAATGTTTCAAATTGAAAAACCTTAAAAGGGATTCAGTTCAGTTTGTAGAGGAATGGAAAACAGAAAATGGCGTAGATGCAGCTGAAAATACAAGCATTAGCGGACTGTTTAACCGGCTTAGGGCTGACAATTCCGACAGTGAGGACGACGACATGGATGCAGGTGAATTTGAATGCATGATGGTTTCTTCTATAAACAAAATTAATAGTCCTTGCCTAGTAGACTTACTGGTTGATGGTAAAAATTTGACAATGGAAGTAGACTGTGGGTCTTCAGTAACAGTTATTGGCAAAAATCAATATTTTAGAAATTTCAGCAAAACTTTAAACAAATGTAAGAAGCAATTGGTTGTAGTAAATGGTAACAAGTTGAAAATTATGGGAGAAGCTAATGTTTCAGTGACTTTCCGGGAAAAGGCAGCAGTTTTGCAAATTTTAGTAATAGACTGCGAAAATGAATTTGTACCCTTGCTTGGCAGAACATGGCTTGATGTTTTTTTCACAAATTGGAGAGAATTTTTTACTAATTCTTTGGCCATTAATGGACTAGTTGAACATAACGTTGACAATACGGTTAAGGAGGTGAAACGAAGGTTTCCAAATGTCTTTATTAAGGATTTTTCGTCTCCCATTGAGGGCTATGAAGCGGAGCTTGTGTTAAAAACTGATTCACCCATATTCAAGAAAGCATATAATGTTCCATATCGCCTTCGGGATAAGGTTATTGATTACTTAGGTCGTTTGGAACGAGAAGGTGTAATTACTCCGATTAAAACTAGTGAATGGGCGTCACCTATTGTAATTGTCATGAAAAAGAACAATGATATAAGACTTGTTATTGATTGCAAGGTTTCTGTTAACAAATTAATCATACCCAATACGTATCCATTACCAACTGCTCAAGATTTGTTTGCAGGTTTGGCAGGATGCAAAGTTTTTTGCACACTTGACCTAGAAGGGGCGTATACTCAGTTATCTTTGACCAATAGATCCAGAAAGTTTATGGTTATAAACACAATCAAAGGATTGTTTGTTTATAATAGATTGCCCCAAGGAGCTTCTTCAAGCGCATCCATATTTCAGCAAGTGATGGATCAAGTACTGGATGGTTTAAAATATGTTTTTTGTTATTTGGATGATATTTTGATAGCAGGCGTTGACTTTAATGATTGTAGAGAAAAGCTTTTCTTAGTTTTACAAAGACTAAAAGATGCCAATATAAAAGTCAATTGGGAAAAATGCAAGTTTTTTGTTTCAGAATTGGATTATCTCGGTCATGTTTTAAGTGAAAATGGTTTGTCTCCCTGCTCAGATAAAATTTCTACAATTCAAAAGGCAAAGGCTCCTAAAAATACTACCGAGCTAAAATCATTCTTAGGTTTGATTAATTATTACAATAAATTTATTCCACATTTATCTTCCAAATTGTATCATTTGTACAATTTGTTGAAGAAAAATGTGAAGTATGAGTGGAATGATAATTGTCAAAAAGCGTTTGAAATTGGAAAACGATCGTTACTAACAGCTAATTTTTTGGAGTTTTATGACCCAGCAAAACCTATTGTCATTGTTTCAGACGCTTCTAGCTACGGACTTGGTGGTGTTATTGCCCATGAAATAGAAGGCGTTGAAAAACCAGTCTGTTTCACGTCATTTTCCTTGAATTCTGCTCAAAAATCTTACCCCATACTGCATTTAGAGGCTTTAGCGTTAGTGTGTACAATAAAAAAGTTCCATAAATATCTCTACGGTCAACACTTCAAAGTTTTCACGGATCATAAGCCGTTGGTGGGGATATTTGGGAAAGAAGGTAAGAATTCTATTTTTGTAACTCGACTACAACGCTTCGTTATGGAGTTGTCAATTTACAACTTTGACATTACATACAGACCTTCAGGAAAAATGGGAAATGCGGACTTTTGCTCCCGTTTTCCATTAGATCAACCGACACCTAATGGATATGATGTTGAGTATATTAGAAGTATTAATTTTTCTAATAAAGTCCCTATAGATCACCGTTCAATTGCGGCGGAGACTAAAAAAGATGAGTTTCTTCAAAGGATCATTTTGTATATGCAGCATGGATGGCCAGAACGAGTAGAAAGGCAATTTATGAACGTTTATGCTAACCAGCTTGACTTGGAAGTAGTGGATGAATGTCTGATGTATCAAGAGCGTGTTGTTATACCAAGGAAATTGCAAAGCGACGTTCTTAAGTTACTTCATGGTAATCATAATGGTATTGTTAAGATGAAACAGTTAGCTCGTCGCACTGTATATTGGTTTGGCATAAATAGAGATATAGAAGAATTTGTAACGCACTGTGAGGTATGCGGCTGTATGGCTATAGTACCCAAACAGAAGATCACGTCTAAATGGACTCCTTCGACGAGACCATTTAGCAGAATACATGTTGACTTCTTTTTCTTCTCGGGCCATTCATTTCTACTCGTTGTGGATAGCTTTTCTAAATGGATTGAAGTAGAATGGATGAGGAAAGGAACGGATTGTCCAAAAGTGATTACAAAGTTAGTTGCTTTTTTTGCACGCTTTGGATTACCCGATTGCTTAGTATCGGACGGGGGTCCTCCATTCAATTCTCATTCATTTGTAAGTTTTTTGGAAAAGCAAGGCATAAATGTGCTCAAGAGTCCTCCTTACAACCCTTCCAGTAATGGGCAGGCGGAAAGGCTAGTTAGAACGGTTAAGGAGGTCTTAAAGAAGTTTTTAGTGGATCCGGAAGTTATGAGTCTTGATCTGGAGGACCAAATCAATCTATTTTTATTCAACTATAGGAACACCTGTTTGACGGAAGATGAGGCATTCCCATCTGAAAAAGTCCTTTCTTTCAAGCCAAAGACCATTATTGACCTAATTAACCCCAAAAGACAAATTAAAAACGCCATCTCTTTTAAAAACGATCACCCACATGATAGAACCTTGTCGAAACCATCTAAGGAAAATTTTAAAGATCCCTTGGACAATTTGATGGGTGGTGATACCGTATGGTATAAAAATCATAACCGACACAATCCAGCCAGATGGATTAAAGCAGAATTTATAGCACGACTTTCTCGTCATATTTTCCAGGTGGAAATTGGAAGCGTGCGAACAACGGCACATCGCACACAAATACGTCCGTTCAATGAGCAGGATTGCTCAGACCGCCCGAACGTCATGATCCCCACGTCGAAAGCTAGCAACCTTGCAGAAACAAGCAATGAACCGGTATCTGTCGGTGTGGACGTGGCTTGTCCAGGGGAGCAGTTAGGCGGAAAACGAAAGAGAAGAGTAGAGGATTCGTCACCTGTCACATTGAGACGTTCGAAGCGTGTGAGGTCGAATAGGGCGGATCCTGATTTTGTTTATTTTAATTAGAAGCGCTATAATGAATTATTGTTCGTTCGATTTACATTGTTAGAATTAAGATCCAAACTTTTAAAGGGTGAAGAAGATGTAGTGTCCAGACTGGGCGCGTTCTGAAATAACAAATGAATTTAAACATGTACTGAATTTTTATATAAATGAATACTCTTGCTTAACCGTGTACCGATGTAAATGTCATATCGACTTGCTATGAATGTAGCATCTGAGCATGTATTGAAACATTGAAATACAGACCAGCAGCGATGGGCCGGTCTCATTCGCTGACTGATTAGAAACGTGAAAAGTATTGTTTTATTCTCCTAGCCAGAAACCCCGAATCGCGTACATTTCAAAAAGATGTTGTAAGTATTTTCGCTAACAGATCTACATTATTTTTAATCACACTTGCTGGAATGTTATCTGGACCAGGACTTTTGTTATTTTTCAGGTCTCTTATCAACATTATGACTTCATTAGTGCTCGCAGGTTGTAGAAATATTGAATCTAAGATGGTCCTAACTGTCCTTAAAGGGTTTTCTCTACTAGGTTGAATTTCATTGGCTAGAGTAGCGCCTATGGTTGAAAAGTGATCATTAAAAACCTCACATACTTCTGTTTGATTAGCTGTTGGGATTCCTTTGTATATAAGAGATTGTTGAGGTGTTTTGTTTTTGATGCCAAAAATCGTATTGATATTTTTCCATAGCTTTGAATGGCAAGTGTTGTTCAATAAGTTTTCAAAGTATTGTTTCTTCGATCTTTTCTTCAAAATTTCAACTTTTTTGGAAACATGTTTTAGAAGCTCAGCAGTTTGAGTATCTAAGGGGTTTCTGCGGTGCCTTTTTAAATAATTATTTTTTATTTTTATTAAAGACCAAATTTCAAAATTCATCCAAGGGCAATGTGTCCCTTTTAAATTTGCAGTTTTATTAACAGTAACGGTACAACGTTCAAGAATTTCATTGTACTTGGAAGCGACGTTCTCCAGACAGTTACTAACATCATCTATTTCTTCAATACTTTGTAAATAAGATCTAAATTCGTTTTGCAAAACAGAGTGATTTATAATTTGCTTCGACAACGTTACACGACTTGTTTCCGCAGACAATTTGAATTCAGAAATTGCTTTGGAATTCCTTCTGCTGAGATGCTTCTTGGACTTATTCCTGGAATCTGTTTTTTGGTTCTTCCAAGTGTTACTTCCGGGTCAGACGGACCCTTGGCTACCGTTTTTGGTCACCGGCAAGCCAGAGCTTGGGACCTATATACTCAAGGTTGACTAATCGGGAAGCTAACACAGCGTAACAAAAATTTACTTTTGGTCTGTCTCAAGTGCAAACTTATGTGTCTCTGACAGATTTTGGGCCGCTGAATCCGAATCTTGGCTCAGATTTGCTCCAGCACGTCACAATTTTGAGCTATACCTCAATTTATAGGGCAAAATATTTGATTTTGGGCTTTTTTTGACTGCAAACCATTAAGCATGGAAATATTTTTTTAACCAATCAAAGGAAAAAAATGGCCAATTATAATAACATCTAAATTAACGACTCATGCAAAATATTTGGTTTTACCAAAGCGTATTTGATAATCTTAAGCGATTTATGTTAGGTACGATATTTCCCATACGAGTCACCCTCCAAAAGTTGCATGCAAGTTTACTTACTAACATAAAATGCTTAAATCTATCAAATTTGATTGATTTGATGACAAATATTTTGCACGAGTCGTTAATTTAGATGTTAATTGACCAATTTACCTTTTGATTGCTTAAAAAAATATTTCCATGCTTAATGGCTTGCACTCAAAAAAGCCCAAAATCGCATATTTTGCCCTAAAAATTGAGGTATAGCTCAAAATTGTGACGTGCTAAAGCAAATCTGAGCCCAGATTCGGATTCAGCGGCCCAAAATCTGTCAGAGACACATACGTTTGCTCTTGAGACAGACCAACAGTTAATTTTTGTTACGCTGTGTTTTTATTCACAGATTGAAGGTTTTTAAAAGTTTCCACGAAAACTATTACATCAATGCATATGTGAAAATTTTTACAGCATTGGGCATCTCATCGGGAAGCGCCAGAAGATATACTTCCAGGCATCCACCTTTTGACTGTAAATGACTGTTGTACGGTTCTGATCCATAGAATGGAAAGAAAATTCTAGAAACTGCTGAATTGATTTAACAAAACAATGCTTCAAAAATCCTACGATGCATTGATGTACGACAAATGCACCGATGCACTAATGCAATGCAACGATGCACCAATGCAACGATGTACTAATTCAAATATGCACCAATGCAACGATGCACGAATACAGTGATGCACCAATGCAATGATGCATCATTGCAATGTTGCACCAATCCAAAGATGTACATACATATGCAACGATGCACCAATGCAAGGATGCACCAAGTCAATGCTACAGTGTACAGTACAATGCTACAGTGTAATGATTATTGTAGCTTTCATTATGTGAAACATTTCAATGAAACATTTCAAAGCGTGACGGAATGACAGACAACTCTGGGATTTTATATACAGGGTGTTAGGTTCCTGAGTGCAAACTTTTTAAAGGGTGATAGAGGACCATAAATGGTGAAAAAAATTGTTCTACGCATATGGTCAAATCTCAACCGTTATGTAGTTATTGAACTTCCCATGTTTTTGACTCTTATTGCCTTAACTGGCTATAACTTTAAAATGGTCATACTTATCGCAGTTTTTTTACCCTTATTCGAAAGATTATTGAATTTTCTATCAAATGGCATCTTTGAATCGATTGGTTTAGTTAAAAAACTAAATTTTCTAGAGCAAAATAGCTAAAAATAGCGTGTGTTAATTTGTTTATGTCAATTATCTTTGAAATATGCGTAATAAGTTAAAATTCTTGCTTTGGCAAAGTTGTGGTCCCTGTTCCACTCTACAATTCGTTCTTTGACGCCCAACTTCTAACTCTTATCGTTTGCTTGCAATTTTGATTTAAATGTGCGGCACAGTGCGCAAAAACGTGCTTACCATGACGATTGCAAATTAATGATCTGAAATGCGACGTTTAAAACGAAATTGCAAGGAAACGATAAGAGATAGAAGTTTGATGTCAAGGAACGAAATGTAGAGTGGAGCAGGGGCCATAACTTCGCCAAAGAAAGAATTTTAAATTATTACGCATTTTTCAAAGATAATAAACAAAAACAAATTAAAACACACAACTTTTAAGTTATTTGCTCTAGAAAACTTAGTTATTTAACTAAACCAATCGGTTCAAAGATGCCATTTGATAGAAAATTCAATAATCTTTCGAATAAGGGTAAAAAAACTGCGATAAGTTTGACCATTTTAAAGTTATAGCCAGTTAAGGCAATAAGAGTCAAAAACTTGGGGAGTTCAATAACTACGTAACGGTTGAGATTTGACCATATGCGTAGAACAATTTTTTTCACCATTTATGGTCCTCTATCACCCTTTAAAAAGTTTGCACTCAGGAACCTAACACCCTGTATATGATGACTGGTTTTATTGTTCACAATAAAACACAGTACAGTGCCGATTCGTTCGTTGGGGGTGTGGTAGATCTTCTATTGATATCCGTTATCACTTTGCCTGCCTCGTGCACACACGAGTGCTACACGACGAGGCTTTGGGCAGTCTCTCTCCGGCCGTGCGCCAGCATGGTTCGCAGGCTCTCGCAGCGCATGTGATCACCGTCTTAATGTTATTTAGATCTAATATGATAGTTACCACAGGATGGCGACGAGGATGTTGAATCCAATGATATGTAGACAAGACAACAAAAACCGTGGAGTGTAGTGATTTGTAAAAAAAAAATGGAAACCAGCGAGAAAGAAATTGCGTTCAAACGATGTGTTTAGTGAGTGGTTGCCACTGTGTGCATAAAAAAAAGTGGGTAAAATTTTTAATAGCGTAGTCAATTTCATGTTGGCAAAGGAATGATTATGAAAAGTGAAGTATGTATTAGAAAATAAAATCATTCCCGGTAATAAATGGTGAAAATCAAGCTGAGTTAAACCCGGATGAGCAGATGCATCAAAACGGCAGCTTGTGTTTAGTGCGCTTTTGTTCATCCGCTTTTGTGCTCGCTTCTACCTGCTTGATTCAATTGAAAGCGACTCAAGGCCGTTCGGTGCGGCTCAATTGTTCTGTGCAAATTAGTTTTATGGCATCACAGAGACTTGTGCTTTGGGAAAATTGATCGAGTTTGGCCGATCCTATCCCATCGCGGGCTGAAGCGATGATTGAGGTGATTGTACCAATGAAATGGAAGTCATGGTAAGTTTGCATGCGCTAGATTGGTAAGAAAAAGGTTGAGTAGAACAAAGTACAAATATGGTTTATTATACACCAAATAGACTTAGGTGTTCTGACGATATAGAATGAAGAATGGCATCGACCAGCGGGATTTCATCCATGAACCACACATGGTTCTTAAGGACCTTTCTCTTTAACTAGGCAGTTTTATGATAAAATAAATGAGCCTTTCAAAAAAAAAAATCTTTATTGTGTTCTAGAGTAATAGCTATTCTGTCGTAAATGAATTGATTAATCAATCATCATTTTCTCATGAACAGATCAGGATCACGAGATCAGATCTGTCAATTATATCATCTTTAGAGTTATACTTGATGCTTGCTGCATCAAGCAAGCGAAATTTTCAGGTTCTGATTTGATATAGGATGCAGTATCTTGGTAGCCACCCTTGTATTCTAATGACCTTGCTCTTAAATGATGCGAAAAGATAGGTATTCTTGGATGATGCGGAAAAACAGATAATCCTTTTTAAAGATTGCAAATAATTATAAATATAAATTGAAATGAAAACCAAACCATCGCTCTTAAATGATACGGAAAGTGAATAAATCGCTCTTAAATGATGCGAAGAGTAGGTCTCTATTGAACGATGCGATGAAACAGGACTGCTCTTGTAAGAAGCACCGATGATTGTTCTGGAATGATGTAAAGCATAGTTTGTTTTTAGATGATTGGGATAGTATATGAACGCTCTTGAATGATGCGAAAAGTATATATCGCTCTTGGATGTTGCGAAACAACAGTTGATCGTTCTTGAATGCAGCGGAAAATCAGTTGTCGCTCTTGGATGATGCGAGATAATGAATTATCGCTCTTTAATGATGCGAAAAGTCAGATATCGCACTTGGATGATGCGAGATAACAGTTGATCGCTCTTAAATGTGGCGAAAAATCTATTGTCGCTCTTGGATGATGCGAGATAATGAAAATTCGCTCTTAAATGTTGCGAAAAGTCAGTTATCGCTCTTGGATGATGCAAGATAACAGTTGATCGCTCTTGGAAGTAGCGGAAAATCAGTTGTCGCTCTTGGATGATGCGAGATAATAGGTGATCGCTCTTTAATGATGTGAAATTTCAGATATCGCTCTTAGATGATGCGAGATAATAGATGATCACTCTTAAATGTAGCGAAAAGCCAGTTATCGCTCTTGGATTATGCGAGATAACAGTAGATCGCTCCTAAATGTAGAAAAATCAATTGTCGCTCTTGGGTGATGCGAGATAATGAAAATTCGCTCTTAAATGTTGCGAAAAGTCAGTTATCGCTCTTGGATGATGGAGATAAAAGTTGATCGCTCTTGAATGTAGCGAAAAACCAGTTTTCGCTCTTGGATGATGCGAGGTAATAAATGATCGCTCTTTAATGATGTGAAATTTCAGATATCGCTCTTGGATGATGCGAGATGATAGATGATCGCTCTAAAATGTAGTGAAAAGCCAGTAATCTCACTTGGATGATACGAGATAATCGATAATAGCTCTTAAATGTTGCGAGAAGCAAATAATCGCCTTCAGTTGATTTGAAGAGATAATCGAATGCTCTTCAATGATGCAAAGTCAAAGATCATGTAATCGTTGAGGCGAAGAAGGTCTCACTGTTTCTTGGCGATGATAAAATATAGACACTGGGGTATGAACAAATATTATAATTGACCTCAACAAGTTGCAAAC
The DNA here is from genome assembly GCF_035046485.1 of Aedes albopictus. Classification (NCBI taxonomy): domain Eukaryota; kingdom Metazoa; phylum Arthropoda; class Insecta; order Diptera; family Culicidae; genus Aedes; species Aedes albopictus. The sequence goes on along the minus strand of NC_085138.1, from coordinate 448,036,171 downwards.
ATATTTGTTCGTGAAAAAATCTTAAAAGTCAATCGATGATTGCCTTGAAGTATTGTGACGGGAAGGATGACTTGAAGAGCAAACCTGGTGTGAAAGTTTATGCTCATGCCTCGCTCGTCGAATATCTAAGAACGAGACTATCTCCAGATAAACTCATGAAAAAAAAAAATGCTGAAAGCCATTGATCCCAAAATTAACTAATTGAAGAATAAGGTGATAACTTCTGGAAAACCCGGAAAGTGTAACGATATGATTTGGAAACCATATTGTTAAGACACAGTGTCGTGATACTTGCAAAATGGTTGCATTATTGTACTTGCAGCTTAAGGCACTGCAGTTAATGTTTTTTTTAAAATCCAACGTCTTTTGTGAAAGCCGAGTACCAGATACGATATGAAAAACTTGCCTTAAAATTTGAAAACAGGAATGATAATTGCAGAAGGGTTGCGATTGTACATGTATGTTATTGGAGGTAAAGTTGGTTACATAGAATGCCTAGAAAAATAGCTCCTTCTAAATTATATATATGTATGTATAATGTGTTTCTTACTTCTATAGACTCGAAACTACGCCAATCGGTTTGGCGTGAAAATTTGTATGTGGAGGATTTTGAAGCCAGGGAAGGTGTGAGACCCCTCCCATCTCAGGAAAGGAAGGAGTTGTAAGTGAAAAAAAAATGCAGTAGACAAACAGGAATACTTTTGAGTGAATATGAATACAAAGTGTTATAGATACGATGAATAGACATAATCTGAAGAATCAGATACCACTGCTCTTCGAAGATCAGTACAATTGCAAGAGCTGAGAACATTTTGACTGCAATAGATTTTGAATGATATGATTAGGGTTATGGTCTACAATATTCACAGTGTCTGAAAAGATAAGCGCTCTCTGAAATAAACAAGATCATGTGTTCCATGCATATGGTGGGTATCATGTTAAAAAAAAATGCTGAGAATGGTCTCGTTAACACCATTGCCTTGATACCATTGCTCCAGTTTAGTTTTTTTATGGCAGATCCTTATTGGATAATTTAATATATCTATCTATCTATATAAATAAAAATGGAATGGTGTTTGTATGTCACAAATAGGCGCGGGAACGGGCCAACGGATCTACACCATTCTTTCAAAGTTTCATTCGTGTAGGGCTCCGACGTGTTTGTACGAAAAAATAATTAGGAAAATCGACCGGAAACGCATGGAAAACGAGAAAGTTTGAAATTCCATTTTGCGGGGCAGCTCATGTCAAAAATACAGTAGGCAGGCAGAACGACGTTTGCCCGGACAGCTAGTTCATTATAAAAACACACAATGACCAAATATCGTTTATGCTATACACTATTTCATATTTTTATACATGACTAACAGTTTCTTGCGCCAGATGCTTATTATTGGTAAAGATTGACTAAATAATCTACGAGAGAAATACAAGCGTGCATGTTCCCGAAAAAAAAAATGCCGGAAATAATGTGTTGATAGACTGCAGTGTAATCTAAAAAATATTGATTCAGTATCAATATATAAACCGTTCGATGCTACCGCTAATAAATAGAAGTCAACTATTTTTCAACCTGGTTAGTAGCTAGTATTTCAACTTTTGGCTATTGGTATGGATAAGAGGATAAAATAAATTTTTAAAGGGAAATTATCTTGCGCTCACTGATGAAAGTTGTTATGTCATTGAAGACATTAATTATTTTATTACTAAAAACCGTGACAGTATTACAGGTTCATAAAGGAATCAGAAACTACGATTATGTGCCATGTATAGGAAATGCTATTCATTATTTCAACCCTCGAGCGATCGCGGTGTTGTATTTAGTACAACATGTTGAAAAAATCTCGCTTTTGGGATTCAGTAGGGTAGGTAATCATGAATTGAACCAAAATGCGGTTTTCTGAAGCATCGGGAATTTTGACTGATTTTTTCATCCACATGGAAATAATTTAATACGGTGAAGTCTTAGCTATATGAAAGACACAGGTATTAGCTTTTCGTAAAGTGGTAAAAAGTTTACATTTGCACCACATTTCATTGAAAAATTCAATTATTTGTCAATAATGATTTTAATCTTAATTTGAACCATCATAATCATAATTTGAACCAATTTTAATCTAGATTTGAACTACTGGCGGCAGCAGCTCGAGCAATTCCCACAACAGCCAATTTCATGCTTAACAACCCAAAATCACATGGATCTGCTAATTCTCATAACTATGTTTCATTAGGCAGTGGAATTTCAACTCAGAATGTTCGGAATTCTTCAGAAATTTGGAAACAAAATTTGGAATTTTTCATCTTCCAAGAGTAAACAAAGCAGCCACTAGCGCAGTCTGCAGGCCAACACTAGAAGCTCGCCCCCTCTCACTAGTTCAAATCTAGATTACAAATGGTTCAATTCAAGATAAGATTCTCCAAGTAATAATTACGTAAATTTGATAATTTTATGACAAATAATGTGGAATATTATTCGGTTAGTCGATTCTACGATGAATTTGCTTTCAATTAACGTATTCACTTATTGCGTGTGATACAATGCGTGAGCTGTACGAGTGCACCGAAAATGTGCTTCCTCTGGGGGGGAAATGGGTGAAATCGCAGTGATTTTTCAATTTCTTATTTTCAATGAAAAAAATGCTTCATTCAATGCTTTCAAAGTCAATTCTACCAGGTTATATTAGGAGAATCCATTTACCAACCATTTTGGGACAAGATTTGCCCAAAAAGTGTATCATTTTAATGAATTTCGAAATGGTTCAAATTAAGATTACAATTTGACTAGTTCAAAGCTTGATTTCTTACCCTATTAGCGTTTTGCTGACGGTGGTGGCCAGCCGTGTGACTATCGGAAGGTTAATAATCCGTGCACAAAATACAATACCTCGAATGTGTAGCTAAAATCCAAGAGTGAAGTTTAAATCTTTGACAACATCATTTTGAGGTAGAACAAAATAACATTTGATGAAATGTCCTTGTACATAGAAGTCTTAATGTCGGAATGATTGTGTCATGAACTGTTGGGAAATCTGACGATTCCACTCCTCAAGTCCTGAAAAGTTTTAAGTTAAAATAGTGTGGTTGGTGAACTATTGATAGAACAGGCAAATTAAATGTAAAGCTTCCAATTTTACTCTAAAAGAAATAATGCAAAGACAAAATGTTCTTGAATAAAATCGAACTTCTTTCAGAGGCTAGCTTCCATATCGAATTGATTTGAACTTATAAGATATAGAATAATATAAACAAAATACTGCCATAAATGTGACTGTAGCATTTTAATTTGATGCTTTGTTCGTTAGTCAATTTAGCCACAACGATTAAATGTACGTCAAAAAAAAAAACTGATGGTACTCCATGATAATGATAGTTTTTTGCTATTGACTTCGGTAAAGAGATTCGTCAATCAGGATTACTTTGCAGCTCTTTTTATCCTAATGAAAGATTAATATAATCCTCGGAATGGATGACTAATCAAAGACATTGAAAGACACTGAAAAAAGCCAATAACTGATGATTTTCCGGGGATCACTTTTCTACGATTGGACAATTGTTATTTGTAGTCTTAAATATTATGAAATTAATCAAAGAATCAAAAAGCGCCTTATTATGGTCTAAAAGTTTTTGTATGTTAGGTTAGAAGAGTTGACATAAGGAAACAAAAGTTGCTTCCGGACTAGTTTTTCAAATGCATGGACTTCTATGGAACAGACACTGTCGTATACAGTTAGAGGTACACATTTTTTTCAATAGTAGTAACAATAGGCGTAGCCGAAATCTTCACATTTTTGCACGTTCGAGATAAGCGGGTATGGTTCTTTAATATAAATCGGGAAAGGCATGCGATGCTGATTACTTACTTACTTCTCTGTTAAAATATGTGGATAGCTTACACATTTTGGAATATTGGGATTGACAACATATTTGCAAGTACATATAAACAGATTCAAAATATGAATCGTGCCAACATGATTAAATTTGTATGTGAAAATATATTTAAAAATGTTTTCAACTGCACTGAAATGATTGGCCCATGAATATAAATTTAATGGCTTCCTAAAATGCAATTGCCGTACATAGAAAGAAATAGTAATCTTCTTTTCCAGAGGAAAGGGGATGTGGTAGATCCTCTATTGATATCCGTTATCACTTTGCCTGCCTCGTGCACACACGAGTGCTACACGACGAGGCTTTGGGCAGTCTCTCTCCGGCCGTGCGCCAGCATGGTTCGCAGGCTCTCGCAGCGCATGTGATCACCGTCTTAATGTTATTTAGATCTAATATGATAGTTACCACAGGGGGCTCGCTAGATGGGCTGTCTCGATGGTTGAATGTTCACTAGTTGGGGCAAAACCCAACTAAAAAGCACTGTCAATGTCGAAATCGATGTCAAAACGAGTTTGACGACTGACCGCCGTCGCATCGCAGCTCCTATATACAGAACGTTTGTGCAAGAATGTGAGTGTTTCGTGACGTATTTCCTGTCACTGGCGTGTGTCTCAAGCATTCTGATCAGTTGTCAGTTGACCCAACGAACAAATACGGTTCGCTAATCGGGGCGCAATCGTGACCCCACCAGCGAATCCAAACTGTATGTCTATAAGTCTACGTGGTTTATGAACGGCCCCTTGAATATTGCATCACCTTGAAAAGTTTAGCATCACTTAAAAACAAGTAAATTCATGCTGTTTTAAACATTTTATCAGTTACAGAATAAGCACAGACAAACAGACGTAACACTTCGAACATTTATCGCTTCAAATCATAGTCACGGAAACATATTCGCCCAATACATACTAAAAGGACTATGTTTGGCCGACCACCAACTAGATGGCGGTAGTGAGCAAACGTCAAACTCGAACAAAAACGATGCGAGCGCCACGGTTGGGCAGTTGACCAACTATCAAATTTTGCAAAAGGCCGTTAAATCGGTGTACGATGGGAATTATCAGAGTGTTACGTCTGTTTGTCTGTGGAATAAGCATGAATATTTTTGATTCAAACGAACGAAATTTGACTCCGTGAGCATCAGATTCACTACACAGCGCACTACTTTCGATGTTATGTTTAACGCATAGGAAAGGCAGTGGAAGTCAATGGAGTTACTTACGACACCAATTTGGTGCTAAATCCACAATACAATATAAACATTCTTCAGTGAATATATCAGCTTTATAACACTTTAGTACGCCTCTAACGATCCAGCATGGATTGGCTGCTTTTAAATAAAGTATAAAATACTTTATGAACATAAGGTACCGCCAGGGCTTAGTAGAATTTAGCAATTTCCTCTCCTTCCCATGATTAGTTGATTTTGAATCAATATTAGCTGTTTATATTTATCTCCATTACATCCATTTGCTAAAAATATTTCATAATATTGAATTAACTGAATAACTTCAAACATGTTTCCACATTTTTCTATTATAAAGCTATTACCATAGACTAATTACAAGACCTCGATGTACCAAAGAAAACCATTAAATTTTCTGTGTCCAGTCCGGTACCCAATAAATATTCATTACCGTGTATTTTTTTCCGTGTAAATTGCCTTTTGTGTAAATTCACGTATGTGGCAGCCCTAATCCCACCCTACGACAACTACACACTAAGATTCAGATGTTCCAGCTCAGTTATTTTTTCACTGAGTTCAGTATTTTTTCCATCTTTTTACTGAGTTTTCAACAGCAGATTTATTTCGGTACACTCGGTAATCGTATTTACCGTTCACCAGTAACGATATTTACCGTGCTTCAGTAACTTTTGACAGTTTGTGAGCTGAGCTCGGTAACTCATTTACAGAATATCCGCAAAATAAATAACCGAGCGTACCGAGTTAAATCTGCTGTTGAGAACTCAGTAAAAAGATGGGAAAAATACCGAGCTGATCTTAGTGTGTAGTCAGCCCAAAAGAGACCAATTTGGGGACCAATAATCTTAGCAACGCGGAAAAACAAGACAGCAAGCTGTGAAATTGGACAGAGAAGTTGCAGGTGTCACATCCTATCCTAGATCCCACCTAATGCATCTGACAGGAGTCAACATCTATCGTGTATCCGCAATGGAATCCTTTGTGGATACACAAATGTTTACATACAACATGTTGGATTCACGAAGATGGCGTCCTCGCACCCTGGTGTGTAAATTATGTTTAGCGATGTACACCGATCTGACAGCTCTGACAGTAAGGGAGTAAACATAAATTACGTAAAGTGGGTACCGAGGATTGTTCACAATCTGTGAACTTGACTGCGGAAAAAATCGTGACCATGACGCCGCTGCTATTACTTCTAATCGATTTTTGTGGCTAATAAATATTTCGACAATGATTTTTCATAAGGGCCTAACTGACTTGATCGATTTCTCTTCGTCGACTCTCTCTTTCGCTAATAACTTGATCAAAACAAACAAAATCATTATTCTTTTTGTTTCTATAGCAACATGTAGTCGTCTTCTTCGCATTTCAGCCAAAAAATCTTTGGAAAACTCAATACACATTCTGTGATAACACAAAGAGAAGATCGATGAAGAGAACTCGAAAATATCAGTTAGGCCCAAATGAAAAATCAGTGTCGATTTGAGTCTTAACTTTTACTGCTTATGCTAACGTAAGAATTTCACGACACACTCGAGACGCGACATCAGAATTATCGTTCTTACAATCCTCAAGAAAATCTCTAGATTTGTCCAATCTACTCGATCAAATTTTTATTAGTGTCGAATAGATGTTGTTTTCTGGGTTCTTTCCTTGTCAAATATTTGACCCTGTGTACTTAGGTACAACCTCTTACACAGTTTTGAAACTGGATTAGGGAGCATCCATTAAGTACGTCACGCTAAAATTAGGAATTTTCAACCCCCCCTTCCCCCTTCGTACGGGTTTGTCCTTAACTGAATACATAGCTTGTCACACTTTCACTAACTCCCCCTCCCCCCTAGGACCGTGACGTACTTAATGAATGGCCCCTTATGAATAATTATGGATTATGAATAATATATTACATCTACATCCATATTCTCAATGTTAGGGTCTCAGTTAGGGTAAATCTCGGTGTAAATAACCAATTTGAAAAAAATTTCGCCCAGAAATTTTTCGCCGTGCGCATTATATCTAGACAAGCAAAACAGACAACCGTGCTTGGTAGAAAACCCATGCGCCTTAAAATGACAGCAAGCAACAAAAATGAAAACTGCGCTGCTTGTCAAAAATTTCCGATTTTCTGCACGAGAACCGACCGAACGGATTGCGGTCATCGTCATAGGAACTCCGGGTGTTTTTAGTTTTTCACCGTAAGGAAAATCACTTTCCCGAACAACACAGACAAAATGGACAAGGAAACGATTGTGCTGCAACGTAAGTTGGAATCCGAGCTGAAAAACTACAAAGATGCCCAAAAAGGTAAGTTTTGTTTTGTGTGGGGGGAGCAACACTGCCCGATTATGGTTAACCAACACCAAGTGGTGCCCATTTTCAGAATTCAATAAGCTTGTCCAGCAGCAACAGCTCCTGGATGGCCAGTACAACGAAAACAAGAACGTTTTGGAGGAGCTCCAGCTGCTGAAGCCGACCAACACGGTAATCGATTGATGAGCATCAGTGTTTGAGTTCAAAGACCTCACATGTGCGTGATTCATTGTAGGTATACAAGCTGTACGGGCCGGTGCTGGTGAAACAGGAACTGGAAGAAAGCAAGCAGAACGTGGCCAAGCGTATCGAGTACATCAACAAGGAGCTGAAGAAATGCACGGAAAACATTGCCAGCCTTGAGCAGAAGCAGGACAAGTACAGGGCCAACCTGCAGAAGCTACAGCGCCAGTACCAAAGCCAAATAGCGCTGACGAAGCCTTGAGCGGCATGGCCGGAACTACTGTAACTGTGGCGCACGTTGCATTTTTCTAGTTTTCGTCAAGAAAATCCATTTAACGCATAGCCTACTATACTACTATTATTGTTAAGTTCGATCAACAACAACTCACATGTCACACACCAAGGAAAAGTAATTACACTGATATCGTTTCGGAACATAATCCAATGTGTTTGAATGGGGTCAACTGGGATATCGATTAAACGGGAAGCAGTCAAAGTAGTTTAGTCCCCGTTACCAAGTCAATTTTGAAGGGAAAAATCTATCTAATCCAATCTCACATCAGTTTGAAGTAACTTGTTAATAGGGGTACTCACTAAACAGATTTAATTGCTGCGTAAGCCATGATTTCCTGCTTATTTGAAATGTTTCATGATTTAGCGAATGAAATAATCAAAGATTGCCTTGATGATCGCGACGTTTAATCAGTTTACGCTGTTATTAAGTGAATCCCCCTACTAATACCAACGCAATGCTTGTTGGAATAACTTTCTTCTTACTTTTGTGTCAAGTCCGAATTGCTAAGCCTACTAGGCATTCTCTACTTTACCAAAATAACGTCTCTTGATTTTCGGAGGCTTTTTATTCGTGTTCTATTCACCGGCCTACTGCGGCACAGTGTACAAACTGGCAATGGCCGGATCTTCCGTTTCGTAGATTATCAGAACGTCCCGGAATTTATCCACCAACTGAAGCAACTGGGATCGTCGGAGATTTTCAAAGTACATAATCTCCTCGAGGTGATGTTCGCCCTTGAAATACCCGGCCTGCCAGAGACGGGCCATCAACGACAGGTCCTCCGGATTGGAGGCGGCCGGAATCTTCTGTATTGCCTTACGGTCGCACTCGGGAAACGCGTACAGCAGCCGCTTAATTTTGTCATCGTCGTCTATCGAGGCTATGCTTTCGTCGTTGTCCGTGCTGGACGCGGT